>NW_020201232.1:17899-22295 GCF_001531365.2 Cynara cardunculus var. scolymus | reverse complement strand
ACATTTTGATAGTTCATGTTTTGTAATAATACTATTTATTATTATGAGAACGATTATGTGAATTATATGTATTTGGAATGTGCGGGTTGTTACACCATATCCGACCAAATTGTCCACAATTGAGAGCTCCTCGTTTGACAATGGAAGGAAATGCTCCCAGTAATCATGGACGACCTAGTACATCGAGGGGAGGCCCGAGTGGAGCCAGGGGTAGATCATTTCAAATGGCAAAGAACAAGGCAGAAGCAACCCCAGATGTAGTAACAGGTACATTTCTTCTAAATTCTATACGTGCTAAGGTGTTATTTGATTATGGTGCAAATTTTTCATTTGTATCACCATCATTTGCTGAATCTGCATGTTTGAATTTTGTGCTCCTTGATGAGGAATTAGTAGTTGACACTGCTAATAGTCAAGAATCTGTTACTAGAGTATTCAATAATTGTATTATTATTATTATTGAGGGGTGTGAGTTACGGATTTGACTGTTTCCTATGCCCATGAAATAGTTTGATATAGTGTTGGGTATGGACTGGTTGGCAGAGCATTAGGCCAGTATTATTTGTAATAAAAAGATGATCCGAATCACTTTGACACATACATATATCAAAATGTAATGCATAAACAGTTATAACAACTTGAATATTACCAAAACATAAAACACTCACCTTAAAAATGTTGATCATATTCAAGTTTGTACTTTACCAGTTTACTTTCTCTCAATTTGACTTTTGTTCTCAAGAACTTCAACAACCTTTACCCTTCATATGCACTTGCTATATATAGCAAGTGCATACGCCGTCCTTTTACACAAAACCACCAATACACACACCACACAACTTTAACATATATATATATATATATATTCCAAAATCTTAAATCAAAAGTTGTAACCCGAATATTACAACATTCCCTCCTTAAAAGAATTTCGTCTCGGAATTCCATTAGGTAAACAAAGGGGGATATTTAATTCGCATCTCTGATTCTGATTCCCAGGTGGCATCTGGTCCTTTATGATATTGCCATTGAACTTTTACTAATCCAACCTCTTTATTCCGCAATTTCTTTACCATGAAGTCAATAATCTGTTCAAGGGTTTCTTCAAAACATAACTTTTCATCCACCTTAATTTCAGGTAACGGCAGTGCCACATCCGAGTTTATTAGACACTTCCTTAAATTTGACACATGAAACGTGTCATGGATTCCGCTTAACTCTAAAGGAAGTTTTAGCTGGTACGCCACTTCTCCAACCTTTCTAATAATAGGGAATGGCCCAATATACCTCGGACTTAACTTTCTCTTTTTACCAAAACGTACTATTCCTTTCCAAGGCGATACTTTTAACATCACTCTATCACCTTCTTGGAATTCAATCGGTTTCCGACGTTTATCTGCATAACTTCTTTGTCTATCTTGTGCCACTTTCATTCGTTCTCGTATCAAGCCAATTTTATCTGCGGTTTGCTGAACTAATTCAAGTCCATCCAACTGTTTTTCACATATTTCATTCCAACATAAAGGAGTTCGACATTTTTGTCCATACAGAACCTCGAAAGGTGCAGCTTGAATACTTGAGTGATAACTATTGTTGTAAGCGAATTCCACCAGAGCCAAGTGACTATCCCATGATCTTCCAAAATCAATTACACATGCTCTAAGCATATCTTCTAATGTTTTGATAGTTCGTTCACTTTGCCCATCCATTTGAGGGTGATAAGTTGTACTTAGCTTAATTTGTGAACCCATCCCTCTTTGGAAGCTCTTCCAAAACATAGAAGTGAATCGACTATCTCTATCAGAAACAATTGACAGAGGAATACCACGTCGTGTCACTACCTCATCAATGTATAATTTTGCCAATCTCGCCATTGGATATGGTTCTTTCATAGGTAAGAAGTATGCAGATTTGGATAACCGATCTACTATTACCCATATAGCATCATAACCTTTTGATGTTCTAGGAAATTTGGTTATGAAATCCATTGTGATGTGATCCCACTTCCACACTGGAATCTCTAAAGATAGCAACTTACCATAAGGGCGTTGGTGTTCAATCTTTACCTGAAGATAGGTTAGGCATTGCTCAACATGCTTAGCTATATAATTCTTCATACCTGGCCACCAATAATGTTTCTTCAAATCCCGATACATTTTATTTGTACCTGGATGAATTGCAAAACATGACTTATGAGCCTCACCCAAAATACGTTTTCTAAGATCAGCATAGCATGGTACCCAAATTCTATTCTGAAACTTCCAAAACTCTCTATCATCTTTCACAAATTCAGACATCAATCCACCTATTCTTTTTTGTTTAACTTTATCCTCCTTCATTGCCTCACGTTGAAATTCTCGCAATTCTTCATGAATACTAGGTAGCAACTCAACTCGTAAAGCTACAGCTTTGATAGTTCCACTTTTCTCTTGTCGACTTAACGCATCGGCCACTACGTTTGCCTTTCCTGGATGAAAAAAATTTCACAATCATAATCACTTACCAATTCCAACCATCTTCTCTAACGCATATTCAGATCTTTCTGATGGAACAGATGTTGCAAGCTCTTATGATTTGTGAAGATTTGACATTTCGTTCCGTATAGGTACTGTCTCCATATCTTTAATGCAAATACTACAGCCGCCAATTCCATATCATGAGTAGGATACTGTCTTTCATGATCTTTTAACTGCCTTGAAACATAAGCAATTACCTTTCCATATTGCATCAGTACAAAACCCAAACCCATCTTTGACGCGTCACTATATACCACAAAATCTTCCATTCCATCTGGCAAGGATAGAATTGGTGCACTGCATAACTCGTCCTTTAAGATCTGAAAGGCCTGAGTTTGTGCTTCATTCCACTCATATTTCACATTCTTCTTGGTCAGCTTTGTTAATGGAGTAGCTATACGAGAGAAATCCTGTATAAACTTACGATAATACCCAGCCAATCCCAGAAAACTTCTGATTTCAGTTGGAGTCTTTGGGGCTTCCCACCTTTCAATAGCTTCAATCTTGAGTGGATCTACTTTAATGCCTTCTTTTGAGATAACATGCCCCAAAAACTGAACTTCTCGCAGCCAAAATTCACACTTTGACATTTTGGTATACAAACTTTCTTGTTTCAGCAATTCCAGGAGTAATTTCAAATGATGAGCTTGTTCTTCTTCCGACCGAGAATATATCAAGATATCATCTGTGACATTCCGTCATTTCTGAGCCTCAGGTTAGCACCTTATTATAGATCCTATATTTAGAATTATAAATTTACTAGGATCTAGTCAAGGTGGTTAGAGTTCATCTAGCTTAGTTCCCAAGTTATGTTCGGAAAATCATGTCTCGGCGGGTAACCGATAAAGTTAACTTGTGTAATGCCAAATATTTTAGTAATGCTCCAAATAAAATAAAGTTGATATTATAAACTTTTAAATTAAAATACAAAAGTCCCATTTGAATGTCCATAAAATTTATCAAAAGGTAGAGTTTTGGAATTAATAGTGTCATTTTATTTATGTTTGGGTAAATTATATAGTAGGTTTATTCATATTAAGAAAAATAAAAGTTTTATTTGGGTTTGGGCCTTTAGAGACCAGCCCATTTCCTTCTTTAAAATCCTCATATAAATACCCCACATCATTTGAAAAACTCTCATTTCCAAACTCTCTCAGCCTAAGCTTTTCATCTCTCTAATCTCTCTCTAAAACAAACCACCCTCCAGCCGATTCCTTCAAGCAAGTCTTCAGGAAAATTCTGTCAATCTTTGAAGAATATTCAAGATTTTAAGACAAATGTATGATCCTAGTTATCTTACCCTTGTAAAATAACAAAAGTTTTCATCCTCCTACTCCTACTTCTTGGCCTTTTAGTTAAAATTCTGGAGAGTTAAAGAGGGGAGATTTGTTTGTCCCTATATTTCACTGATCAATCTTCAATAAACTTCATAACAATGGCAGAATCTGGATATAACATTCAAGAACACCAAGAACATTGAGAGAGAAAGTCAATCCTTACAATATGGTCAAACCTCTCATTACGTATTAAATCTTACAAATGAGCTCTCTTTTTTCAATTACAAAGACCACTATTTATATGGTCAACATACTAAACAATAGTCAAAGTCAAACTCTTATGAGAAAGTCAAACACGCTGACTTTTACAATTATAGACTATATATAACTCTCAAGACGAATACAATTAAACTGATTTTTCAGTCCTAACATTCTCCCCCTTTGTATTCAGACTTGAAAGAAAATTCTATGCTTGAGTCCTTGTTTGAACTTTGAAACAATATGCACAATATGTCTTTTTCAAAAGAAATCTTCAACATGTAATCTTCAAGCGATCAACTGTTGAGAAAGATCTTCTAGCATTCTCCCCCTCGAATGTAGAATCAC
>NW_020201232.1:10897-14755 GCF_001531365.2 Cynara cardunculus var. scolymus | reverse complement strand
ATCAGTTAAGCTAAAAAAAATAGAAAAACACTAAAACTGATAAGAAACACTTTACGCGATCCAAAACAGTTCAGATATTCTCAAACAGTTAAAACACAAAAAGATTACAAATACACGAAATGATCCAAAAAAAATCTAAACAAAATTTTAAAATCACAAACAATTATAAACCTAAAAATTAAAACTGTCCAAGTACAAAACAAACTGATTCAAGCCCAATTCAATCGTCCAAAAAAAATTGTGTCAGTCTCTCCTTTGATCTCGAAATCACAGCCTTTTGCATAACACTGATGAAGCTGTCTTCTCTCGATGACCCTGAAGAATTTTACTGTGAATGATGAAGCTGAGTATGTTGTAAGACAGCCCGCAGATCTTTTGCAAATCAAGGCTGATACTGAACTACAAAAAACCTTTCTTCAACTCCAGTACTCCAATCTGGGTCATAAGGAGCAAGTTCCTTGAAAGTGGCAGTCTTCACAATATCTGAACTGTTTTGGATGCTCTATCAAGTTTTAGCACAATGTGCCTCCAGATTGTGAGTTCTGTGGACAAAAGATGCAAATAACTCGGCAAGTAAACTCCAAAACTATCAACAATCAACTCTTTGTTGAAGATAAAAAACAGTCCCTCTAGCACACAAACTTTAGTCAGAAATTCTGGTAATCTTCTTTGAATCTATACAACAATTATTTTGACTGGAATATGTTCCCCATTTCTTAGCAGAACTGTGTTTCGATGCTGTTAAACCTACGGTTGAGTCTGTTACAGGGAAAGAAGTTGTCTGGAATCAAACTTTCTGTTGTGAAAGTGTATCAACCGAAAACCTGAAGGCCGAGGCAGAAGAAGCAAAACTGCAAGCCAAGGAGTTCGAGAAACAGTCGGAACTCCTCGAACAGCAAGTGCAAGTTTGAACAAGCTTGTGATCAAAAGAAGGATGTAGGACCGAATCCAACAAAGGCAGTTGATCGAGGATTGCTTGAATCCGGATGAGCCTGTAAATCTGTCAACACCTAACCAATACCAAAACTGTCTAGTAACAAAGTAGCATTATCTTTAGTCAGGACATGTCTTCTATTGATCAGAAATTTCATACTGCACTATTCCTGTTATGCAGTTTTCTTGAACTTTGATCCACAGAGTGATCAACACGATTATTATCAGAATCCCTGCTGTCTCTAAAGTTTTCAACAATCAAAAAATCTTTGATTCAGTGACTAGAGTTCCAGTATTTCAACAGACTAACATCCTACCCACAGTTGTGCGATAAACTTCAAATCGAACACTGTTCACAAAAATTTAGTAGGCTGAATTCCAAATCCGATCAAGAAACAGTTGAGCGATATGAAATCACAAATCTGATTGAGAGCACATTGGACAACTCACCAAATCAAACGATTTAAACAAAACTAGGTCAAAAAGMATTGAGCGATAAAGTATCCGGTGAGATGSATTAAGCGATTTAATAAATCGGATACCTCGATGCACAAATTGCTAAGTCCTAAATCGGTTAAAGAGTGAGCGATTTACCTGAGAATCCGTTCAATTGTGCGAATCCGGATAACAGTCCGGTCACCACCTTTCGTGCGATTTAGATAAATCGGTCACGAGTTAATCGAATCCGGTTGAATCCGCTCAAGTGTTAGCGATTTAAGTTTAAATTGGAGAAGGGCTGATTGAGCGATTTACACACCCTGCGTGTGATTTAGCTTAAATCAGTCACAACAAACGATTTACCAAGTGATTGTGAACTAAGCAATGAACCAGGACATGTGATGCTCGATTTATCCTTCAGGCTTAGAGCGGAGAAAATGATGATCACAAAACAATCACATATCCGATCAAGAGATGATCGGTTTACATGAACACCGGACAAGAGGTGTTCGGTTTATGTATAAACCGCTCAAAGATGCTGAAATTGAACTTACCTGTGATTTAAGAATCCGATCAAGAAGAAAATAAACCTGTTGGGCACCTAAACCGGATGAAAAAAAAAATGGGCCTTAACCATTGTTGGGCCTTTTTAATTTGAACGGTTTAACAAGGAATTAAGAAAAAACAAAATTAAAACCAGATCAAAAACTAATAAAAACACAAAAAAAATAGAAAATCTTTTAAAAAAATGGATCAAAAACACTAGTTTAAAGAAAAAAAATTCAAGAACACCAAAAAATCTAAAAACACAAAATCCGATTAAATCTTGATTTAAAAAGATCAAATCACAAAAGTTTGTGAATAACAAAGATTCACAAATCAATTCCGAGCATTTTGATCTTGTTTTTAACACAAAAACACGAGATTTTAAGAAAAATTCGGATCAAATTCTAAAAAAAAAAAATGAAGAACACGAAGAACAAAAAAAATTTAGAAAAAAAATTCACTTATCTCTGATTTCTTCCTCTGATTTCTTGCAAACGCGCTCTGATACCAATTGTTTGTCCCTATATTTCATTGTTCAATGTTCAATAAACTTCATAACAATGGCAAAATCTGGATATAACATTTAAGAACATCAAGAACATTGAGAGAGAAAGTCAATCCTTACAATATGGTCAAACCTCTCATT
This sequence comes from Cynara cardunculus var. scolymus, assembly GCF_001531365.2. Classification (NCBI taxonomy): domain Eukaryota; kingdom Viridiplantae; phylum Streptophyta; class Magnoliopsida; order Asterales; family Asteraceae; genus Cynara; species Cynara cardunculus. Next base: position 12,192 of record NW_020201232.1, on the reverse strand, counting down.
ACGTATTAAATCTTACAAATGAGCTCTCTTTTTTTCAATTACAAAGACCACCTTCTATTTATATGGTCAACATACTAAACAATAGTCAAAGTCAAACTCTTATGAGAAAGTCAAACACACTGACTTTTACAATTATAGACTATATATAACTTTCAAGACGAATACAATTAATACTGATTTTTTAGTCCTAACAAGATTATTCATAGAAGACATGAGAATGTCTTCAAAAAGGATGATAATCCATGATCCATGTTCTTTGATCTTTAAGAAAGTAGGAGAAAACCCCTTTGCATGAGAAGTCCGATCATGTAAAGATATGTTTTGAAGTATGGAAGAATCTTGCATGCATCCTAAATCGATTTGTGCATCTTCAAAATTTAATGAAATCGGAAAATAATTTTTGGTAGTTTGAAATAGGGTTCCTATTTATAGTGATTTGTGAAACCCAAAATATACCTGGAACAGAATTTATAATCTGTCCAAAAATTAGCTTTTGAGTAAAGGATTTTGATTTCTTTTAATATATATAGTTTTTGTGCTATTTTTAGAATAAATAATGGAATATCAACTTTAATCCATAAAAATCCGATGGCATTACATAGGATGCAATTTGAGTTTATCTTTGACAAGAACCCATAGGTGAACTAAATACTGGATGTTGGTCTGTTTAGGAAGGTAGGGCAGACGTTGAGAGCTTCAGACGTCATCTTCTTTGATATTCATTATCAAACAAGTGAGTTCTCATGGCCCCACTTTTAATGCTTTTTGTTTATTTAAATTGGGGGAAAAACATGAAGTTATGCAAACTATACTTTATTTATAACCGTTGGACTAAAGAACTGTTTAGTCGATGCTTTGTTTAAAATCTTTGGACTAAAGAACTGTTTAGTCAAAACYGTTGGACTAAAGAACTGTTTAGTCAAGTTTTGTTTACTATTTTGCACTATGATATAAATGCTAAATTGATGTGGTTGGGAGTATGTTTCAAAATAAAGTCCCCGTCCGTAAACACTACTTGTTAACTCGGGCATGTCCCCGGGCCGTGGTATTGTGGATAGCCGCTATTGTGTTGAAAGTCCCACCCAGAAAGGGGTGCACATTACCTATGTTTTCTTAGTCTAATCATGTAGAATTTCGACCACCGCTGAATTAGTACTACTATGAACTATGGGACCTAAGTAAGTGTACGTGATACTTATGGTCGTTTGTAAAATAATGGGGCACGTTGGTCAAGTAAGGCTCAGTAGCGTCTCAAGTTAAGCATCGTGGTAGATTTACATTTATTAAGTGCAAAA
>NW_020201232.1:4762-10747 GCF_001531365.2 Cynara cardunculus var. scolymus | reverse complement strand
TTGTGGCAAGAGCGATTAAGTTCGCGTTTGAAGTTTTTGTATAAGAAGTACACTATTCCATTTTGGTTATTGATGTTAAACTTGTTTTATTTTGTAAAATTTGAAAGRTGTTATTTATTAACTGTTGCTGTGACTCGCTTACCTGTTACATCTCGTGTTTCCGCTTTAGCGGAGTGTGACAGATTTGGTATCAGAGCTTCAATTATAGAGAACGCTGGTTTTTCTTAAAAACCATCGACTATAACCAAAAATTTTCAAAATGGTTTTCGAGTAATTTAGAATCATATGATTTTTAAAGCGGGTCACATTATTATATGTCAATTAAACAAAGCCTGATCACATGTGTTTAATTTACATATAATAAGAAGAACTTAATCGGTTGTACAAGAGATATGCTCCAGTAAAGAAATTGTTATGAAAAGCATGATTTTATGTGTTGCACAAATTATGAATATTCCATTGATTTGCTTAGTCTGAATGTGGAATCAGAGGATTGATGGTCGGTATGGACGTGAATCAGCAACCGACGAAATAGAATTCCATTGATTTGCTTAGTCTGAATGTGGAATCAGAGAACCAATGGACGAGTTACTTTATACTTTCCTAAGTATGTAAGATGAACCAGAAGCTCTGGTCATGCAACCAGAAGCTATGGTAGTGCAACCAGAGACTTTATATCTAGAGTATCTAGCTTGATTGCCACCTTTAGTCTTGCTTAGAAGCTTCCATTGTATCGCCAAGCATTTGTTAGATGGTACATTTTTTATACTAAGATTATTAATGTCGCAGATTACTATGGCGTCATCCGATCCTAGTGAATACTCGGCCGACGAATCCGGCTACGTGGTTCGCCGATCAAGAAGAAACTCATCCCGCAATGAAGAGATAGATCCATATGAACAAGAGAACACTGTGACTAGTGGAGCATCTGTTTCCTCGCCAGCATCCTTGTTACCCCCATCTGAGCCAGTACCCGATGTCCCACCACAAACTTATCATGGTCCCAGGATTAGAGTTACACTGAGGAAAAGTATTCCACTTCCTCGACGAGTGACATTTGAGAATTCCTCTAGAGTAAGAGGAGAGCCATCACGACCACAGCAGGGGCACAAGATATCTCAAGTAGTGACTGGAGTGCCTGCATCCTATGCCCAGGGCATGAACTCGGCTGAACGAGAATGGATGCAGAGAATTGCATCAGATACTTAGACTCACCAGACCCGGCTGGGATATCATCACCACATTCTGAACAATCTATCTGATGTGACGGAAGCACACCATCAACGAATGATGAGAAAGACTGATGTTTTCATTGTAGTGAGGCGAGAAATTAGAAGGTTTTACAAGTATTTGATGCTGAGTGGAATATTGATGTTGTTGTTAGGAATGCTGATAGGCTGGTTATTATTCTAGAAACATTGTCTAGTGATAGGATATCCACTCTTTTGCGTAGAAACTCAAGGACCTGTTTTTGTAGCTTCAATCACCTACGAATGCATGATATCTTTTTGAAGAATGCTTATTTATGTCAAGTCATGGTGCATATAAGAATTATTCTGTTTGGTTATAAATGCTTGAATGTTATCCATGCAACGATCATCAGTGGCATCATTTAAATTGCTGGAAGTCATCATCCTTGTTATGACAATAAAAATGACGAAATTCCCTTCTGACTTAGGCCTTAGAAGATGCCGCCAAGAAGAGAAAACCCTGAGGTTGCACGACTTGTGTCAGAACAACTTTTGGCCGCATTCCCAAACATAGTTAGTCAAGTGGCTGCTGGCCTGAATGCTAACCAACCAAACAATCCAGAGCCTAGGGCAGCTAGGGAATGCACTTATAAATCTTTTAGCTCTTGCAACCTGATAGAATTCAATGAAACCGAAGGAGCAGTAGGATTACTATCATGGCTCGAAAGCATGGAATCTGTTCTTCACATTAGTAAATGTATTGAAGGAAATAAAATAGAATATGCGGCATGTTTGTTACAAGGAAGGGCACTTACCTGGTGGAATACATTGGTACAAACTAGGGGTCGGGAAGCGGCTAACCAACTTTCTTGGGAAGAATTTAAGAAATTACTAAAGGATGAATACTGCCCAAGAAGTGAACTCCGAAACTTAGAAATGGAGTTATGGAATCATGAAATGAAAGGGGAAAATATAGCTGCTTATACAGCCCGATTCCACGAGTTAGCGAATCTAGTACCACATCTAGTGACACCGGAGGAAGTCCGCATTGAGAGGAATATTTGGGGATTGTGTTCAGAAATCCGAGAAAACATCACCTCGGCCAACCCAAAAACCCTTAAGGAGGCAATAGATATTGCCACCAAGCTCACGAATAATGCGGTTCGATCAGGGGAATTTGCCAAGGGAAAAAGAAAAATAGAGGAGCAGGGGAATCGAAGATCTGGGGGAAAATATGACAAGAATAGGAGAGTGGTAGGAAATTTTGGAGGAAAGACTCAGGCGGTGAATCAAGGAGGCAGGACCAAGTGCAATAAATGCAAATATCCGCACTGGGGAAACTGCATCATTTGTCAAAGATGCCACCTAGGGGGTCATACAGCAAAGGATTGCCGAAGACGATTATGTTTCGATTGTGGGAGCCCAGATCATATGAGGAATGTATGCCCAAAGAGAAAACAGGGAACAAATGCAACCCAAGCCCGATCAGCCGGTCAAGGAAACCCAGAAGGTCAGGCACGGGGCAGAGCGTTTGAGATCGGAGCCAAAGAAGCTAGATACGATCCTTATATGGTTTCAGGTACGTTTCTCCTGAATAATGAATTTGCATCAGTTTTATTTGATTCAAGGACAGATAGAAGTTTTGTATAACTGGACTTTAAGCCGAAGATTAACCTAAAGCCCCAAAGGTTGAAAGAAGCTTATGTAATTGAGTTTGCCAATGGTCAAGAWATTAAGGCTAGAAACATAATTATGGATTGCACTCTAAGTTTAGCCAATAAGGATTTTAGCATAGACCTTATTCCTATTGAACTAGGAAATTTTGACATAGTTATAGGCATGRATTGGCTATCCAAAAATCAAGCTGAAATTGTCTGTTCGAAAAAGGTTATCCGAATTCCTCAAGAAGGAAATGACCCCATTGTGATTCGAGGAGATGTGTCAGATCGAAAAATTAAGATAGTATCCTGCATAAAGATGCGGAGGTACCTGAAGAAGAGTTATGTTGCATTTTTGGCACATGTTATTGATAAGAAGGTCAAAGAAAAAGGTATTGACGATTACCGTGTAGTACGGGAATTTCCTGATGTATTTCCCGAGGATTTACCAGGATTACCCCAACCAAGACAAGTCGAATTCCGTATCGAATTAATTCCTGGAGCTGCCCCAGTGGCAAAGGCACCATATCGTTTGGCACCATCGGAGATGCAAGAAATGTCAAATCAACTCCAAGAGTTATTAGATAAGGGATTTATAAGACCAAGTTACTCACCATGGGGTGCACCAGTTCTATTCGTTAAAAAGAAAGATGGGTCAATGCGAATGTGCATTGATTACAGGGAACTTAATAAATTGACCATCAAGAATAGATACCCTCTTCCTAGAATAGATACCCTCTTCCTAGAATAGATACCCTCTTCCTAGAATCGATGATCTGTTTGATCAACTCCAAGGTGCGGTATACTTTTCCAAAATCGATATGCAATCTGGATACCATCAAGTAAGAATTCGGGAAGAGGACATTCCCAAAACAGCATTCAGAACCCGATATGGTCATTATGAATTTTTGGTTATGCCATTCGGACTAACCAATGCACCGAAAGTCTTAATGGATCTAATGAATAGAGTCTGCAGACCGTACCTGGATAAATTTGTAATCATTTTCAAAGACGATATACTTATTTATTCATGAAGCAAGGAGGACCATGAGCAACATCTAAGGATGATATTAGAACTACTTTGGAACCAGAAATTGTACGCAAAATTCTCCAAATGTGAATTCTGGATTCGTGAAGTACAATTTCTTGGTCATGTGGTTAATGAAAAAGGGATTCAGGTAGATCCTGCCAAGATTGAGGCCATAAGAAATGGGAAGCCCCAAGAACCCCGACAGAAATTCGTCAATTCCTTGGCCTTGCCGGTTATTATCGGCGATTCATTGCAAACTTTTCAAACATCGCACAACCACTCATAGCCTTAACTCAGAAAGACAAATTTGTTTGGGGAGAGAAGCAGGAAGAAGCATTTGAGACTCTTAAGCAAAGACTATGCAATGCACCTATTTTATATTACCAAAGGGCTCGAAAAACTTTGTGGTCTATTGTGATGCATCGCATCAAGGCTTAGGATGCGTGCTAATGCAAAAAGATAAGATCATTGCATATGCCTCAAGGCAACTCAAAGTGCACGAGAAGAATTATACTACGCATGAACTTGAATTAGGAGCAGTAGTATTTGCACTTAAGATTTGGAGGCACTATCTTTAAGACACCAAATGCACCATCTTTACTGATCATAAAAGTCTTCAACATATCCTAGATCAAAAGATGTTGAACATGACGCAACAGAGGTGGGTCGAACTTCTCAACGACTATGATTGTGAAATAAAGTACCACCCGGGGAAAGCTAACGTGGTAGAAGATGCCTTAAGCCGGAAAGAAAGAGTGAAACCGTCAAGGGCACGAGCCATGGAAATGCTAGTTCAAACGAACCTAAAAATGCAGATTCTTGAAGCTCAAGAAGAGGCGTTGAAATCGGAGAATTTGAGGAACGAGACCCTGCACCACCTAGAGAAGGAATTTGAAACTCGAATAGATGGGGTGCGTTACTTCAGAGATAGAGTTTGGATACCAAAGAACGACAGCCTCTAGTCAATAATTTTAGAGGAAACACATCGCTCAAGATACTCAATTCACCCAGGATCCGATAAGATGTACAAAGAGCTAAGAGAATATTACTGGTGGCCAGGAATGAAGAAGGACGATGCCTTGGACGTAAGACGGTGTATAACCTGTGCAAGGGTAAAAGCTGAACATCAGAAACCGTCTAGTCTTCTTCAGCAACCAGAGATTCCCCAATGGAAGTGGGATCAGATATCAATGGATTTTGTTACAAAGTTACCTTGGACTAGGAGAGGATATGACTCAATTTGGGTCATAGTGGATAGACTTATGAAATCCGCGCACTTCTTACCTGTTCGAGAAGACTTTAGTACGGAAAGGCTTGCACAGTTATATATCAATGAAATCGTATCACGTCATGGAGTACCTATTTCCATCATCTAAGATAGAGATAGTCGTTTTACTTCACGATTGTGGCGATCAGTTCAAAAGGCACTAGGCATGAGGTTGGACGTAAGTACTTCCTATCATCCTCAAACGGATGGGCAAACGGAAAGGACTATCCAAACACTAGAGGATATGTTACGAGCCTGTGTGATAGACTTTGGACGCAGTTGGGACACTCATCTACCATTGGTTGAATTTTCCTACAATAATAGCTATCACACCAGTATCCAGTGCGCACCGTACGAAGCCTTGTATGTGCATAAATGTAGATCCCCACTCAGCTGGTTGGAAATTGGTGATAGACAGCTGACTAGGCCTGACATTATCCAGGAAACAACCGACAAACTCTCAATCATCCAAGAAAGATTTAAAGCTGCAAGAGATCGTCAGAAGAGCTACGCTGATAAACGAAGGAAACCATTGGAATTCAAGTGGGTGATAAAGTCCTTTTAAAAGTATCTCCATGGAAAGGAGTGGTGCGCTTCGGAAAGAAAGGAAAACTTAGCCCAAGGTATGCTAGTCCATTTGAAATAATCGAAAGTGTAGGACCGGTTGCATACAAACTAAACTTGCCCCCAGAACTTAGTGCCATCCATGATACATTTTATGTATCAAACCTCAAGAAATATTTAGCCGACGAATCTTTGGTTCTACCTTTGGAAGACATTCAAATTAATGAACGGTTACGCTTCATTGAAGAGCCGATCGAAATCCTCGACCATAAAGTC
>NW_020201232.1:0-1130 GCF_001531365.2 Cynara cardunculus var. scolymus | reverse complement strand
GTGATGAGCATTGAGACCAGTGTTCCACCGTCTTTAGATCGTCCGCTGATGCTGACGTTGATGATTGGGCGGGGACTGAGTCTATTTTTTAGCTTTGTTTCGCTCCATTGCTTATCCTTGTCCACTAACTTTAGCTTATTCTTGCGTTCAGCTTCTGCCATAGAAAGATGTAACACCCCAAATCCACACATTGCATTTAACACATATTTATACATAGAATACATGTTTTCCCCCACATAGGTCCTTGATACAAGAGTCTATAATGTAAAATAGCAATCCAAAAATTCCAAAAGTACATGCTCTAATATCCTAGCATATATGCTTCCAAAACAACTAAGCACATAAGGAAGTAATTCACATAATGCTCTTTCCCTTATTATCTTTACGTGCACACATAATTTTGAAAACACGAAATGAGGGTTAGACATGAATGTCTAATGAGGTTCCCTTTTATGTAATGCAGGGTGAAGATCACCAAAATATTTATTTCAAATAATTCATCGTATGAAGTAAAACTAAAAAACATACTGTTTCGGTCCATCGGGCCTCTGGTTCCAAACCACACTTGGAATATATTTCAACATCCAGGACCAGAGCCCCTCTGGTCTTTCTTCCAGAGCTCCTGGTTTCTCGACTAGAGCCTCTGGTTGTACTAGCCAGAGCTTCTGGTTCAAAAGACATAATCAACCAGAGCCTCTCTGGTTCAACGTTTAAGACAACCAGAGCCTCTCTGGTTTGTTTTTCATAAAAAGATTCTAAGTATAAAATCCTTTTCTTAAAAACTTCTAAAAATAAGATTGACATAGAAGCTAGTATCAATAGATACAGAGCCTTTGATCCAATCAGTACATTTAGTAAAAACTTGCTCATTCTTCAAATCAATAACCAGAATCCTCTGATCCAATAATGAGGACCAACCAGAGCCCCTCTGTTTCCTTACAAGGAACAACTAGAGCCCCTCTGATTCCTCATAAAAATGACCATTCTATTCCAAAACACTTTTAACCAATATCAATGGCCATAGGCCAAGTTTTCCCCTTCTCAACAATACTATTATTTCTAATAAGAACAATATATTTGAGTTCTCAAATCACAAAGAAGTAAGGACTCAAATCTATTGTAATCTTAAA
>NW_020201231.1:70063-73016 GCF_001531365.2 Cynara cardunculus var. scolymus | reverse complement strand
CTCTGCTTCAAATCACACTCTGCTTCAAATCACAAACTGTGCTTCAAATCACAAACTCAAATTAAAAACAGAAACCAAAACTGTGTAAGACCCTGTTGTGACCAAACTAGAAACAAAGAACCTGTCACTTGCACACTGTACACACTGATGAATTGAACACAACACAAGAAGGTAAACCTTACATCAATCTATTTGTGTAACTGTGTAACAGTGCAAGAAGGTAAAACATGTTGTCCAAACAAAACAGCAAGTCCAAACACAAAATAGTTTTCTTCTCTTCAAACACAAACAGTTGCTGTTGTTCTTGTTGCTGTTTCAGTCTACACAGAAAGCAAGCAAATGTAGTAATCAACACCAAATATAGTAACAAAATCTGTGTTCTAAGATCAGACAGCAAGCAAATGTAGTAACAACACCAAATGTAGTAACAACACAAAAGTACAAGCCTGCACACTTCCTGCTGCAATCTCAACCTGTCACCTGTACTAAATCACCTGTTTACAAGATTACAAAAGTTGTATCTAAGAGAAGCTGTCAAGATGAAGCAAGACAGAATCTAGAAGCCTGCAATGTTTCAAAATGCTAATGAMCTGCTGCTGTCCAAACACAATAGACAACAGCAAACCTGTTGCTTCAAATTTACTGCTACAACATGCACACTTATGTTTWAATCCCAAAACAGATTAAACAACCAAATCAAAATACAAGACAGTTTAGTTGTGTAGCTGCTCCTTAAAAAAAATCTATCAAACAACAATGACCGATGCTACACCAAACAGCAAACAACAACACTCAATCTGGTTTTAAACCTGTTTTTAAATCTATCAACTAAGACATGAACTACTCTTCAACAACCTGTGCTATAGCAGCATCCTATGTCTTGATCTTCAAACTTCAAACTTCAACAACCTGTGCTAAATTCAAAACTTTAAACTCAAAACAGCAACACAATGAATTCAAAAACAGAACCTGTTATTTGATCTTGTTGCTGTGCAAACTACTTCTGTAAAATTCAGAAAAGTTATGAACAGATTAAAATGACTGAACAAACTCAGTTTCAAAACTTCAAAGTAAAAACAGCAATATGTTCACTGTGTAATTGCTGTTTCAGACATTGACAGCTTGAATGATCCAGGCGAGAAATGAGAGAATTTACAATTGATGCTTAAACCGAACACAACATTGAATGTAAACCTGACAGCACTTTCAATCGATTAGAAATGCTCAAATAAATCTCACCATTCTCAATCGATTCTTGACAGATTATTGAACAAATTACCAAATTGAATCAAGAAACAACGAACAATGAAGAATCTGGGTAAGTGGAATTGAGCGGATTAGAAATCCGGACAGCTCTGATTAAAAAAATATAAGACTTAAACCAATCAAGAAGACTTACCTGCTGAATGAATCAGAGCACTAATCCGGTCAAGAGGTGACCGGTTTAGATGAACACCGGTCAAGGCTTCTCCGGTTTACCTCTTCTCCGCTNACCGAACACAACATTGAATGTAAACCTGACAGCACTTTCAATCGATTAGAAATGCTCAAATAAATCTCACCATTCTCAATCGATTCTTGACAGATTATTGAACAAATTACCAAATTGAATCAAGAAACAACGAACAATGAAGAATCTGGGTAAGTGGAATTGAGCGGATTAGAAATCCGGACAGCTCTGATTAAAAAAATATAAGACTTAAACCAATCAAGAAGACTTACCTGCTGAATGAATCAGAGCACTAATCCGGTCAAGAGGTGACCGGTTTAGATGAACACCGGTCAAGGCTTCTCCGGTTTACCTCTTCTCCGCTYAAGGGACACACGGTTTAGATGAATACCGCTTGATTGATGTGCGATTTACCCTTAGACAAAATCGATGGTGAATAATCCGATGAAATCTCCTGCGGTTTACCTTGAATCCGATCAAGTGATGTGCGGTGTTCCTTTAATCCGCTCAACCTTTGAAGCCTGCTATTGAGTTGTGAACGTGAAGTCTGGGGAAGGAACAAGACTAATTGAACGGGTTAACTTGTTGGGCCATTAAAATGGGCTAAGAAAAATGGGCGGTTTAACAAAATTAAACCAAAAAAAATATTAAAAACAGATCAAAACCAATAAAAAACACAAAAACTGAAAAAAAAAATTAGAACAAAATGGATCAAAAACACTGATTACGAAAAAAAATTCAAGAACACGAAAAAAAATTTAAAAACCCTAAAACCGATTAAATCTTGAAATTCAGTGATCAAATCATAAAACTTTGTGAATAACAAAGATTCACAATGTAATTTCGAGCATTTTGATCCTGTTTTTAACACAAAAACACAAGAATTTTATGAAAAATCAGATCAAAATCAAAAAAAAAATAAGAACACGAAGAACACGAAAAAAAAAATTCATAAAAAAGAAAAAATTTCACTTATCTCTTCGATTTCTCTATCTGATTTCTTGCATTCCAACTCTGATACCAATTGTGGAGTCCAAATCACTGATCAATCTTCAATTACTTCATAACAATGGTAGATCTTAATGTAAATCTTGTAAGAACACATTAAGAACAATGTTGAGAGGAAAAATCAAACTCTATATCTCAGTCAAACCTCTCTATTATGTATGAATATTACAAATGAATCTCTCCGCTACTAATTACAAAGTTTAACCTATTTATATGGTCAAACCTACTAACAAAGTCAAAGTCAAACTTCTATAAGAAAAGTCAAACACGCTGACTTTTTACAATTATAGACTATTTATAAACTTTCAAGACGAATACAATTAATACTGATTTCTCAGTCCTAACAATTACATAGATCTAAGTGTTCTAGAATAAGATTCTCTTTGTAACAACAATCCACTCTTCCTTGTAACTTCATGTACTATATATCTTTTTAGTGATTTTTCTTATATTCTGTAAGATCTGGACACGTACTGTAATACTTGTATTATTTCC
>NW_020201231.1:65101-66698 GCF_001531365.2 Cynara cardunculus var. scolymus | reverse complement strand
AGATTTTAATCAAAGTTATTCAAAAGCAGAGCTTGAATCAAAACCAGTTGAGCCTAAACCTTATACTCCTACTCTTATTTTAGAACAAAAAGTGGCTCAGCTGGAAAATACTTTAAAAGAAGAAAGGCTTTCATTTGAAAATAAAAAACAAGAGTTTTTAAATAAAATTGAATCTTTAGAAAACTCTATCAAGAAAACAGAACAAGCTGAGTCTGAGTATTTTTCGTGCGATAAATCTGTATGTGAAGCTAMTGACTCAGAAGAAATAAATGCATTTAATGATGAGATTAATTTTTCAAATATCTTAAATTCAGATGTTTGTTTAGATGATGAAGTTGATAAGTTTATTTTTACAAATGGTTTACCCAGTCATGAAGAATTTATCGTTAAAACCAATATGACTGAGGATTCTGATTTACCTTCAGATTTTTCAGGATGTGATTAGTGCTAATTTCTCTAAAGTTAGTCACTTGATCACATCTAATACCCCTGATCTGAAACGAAGACATGACGATCCGTATGATCCTGATAGTCATGAGGGGGAGAGGAAAAAGCAGAGATTGGCTAAGACATCTCTACAAGGTGCAAGTTTGGGTGAAAAGTCACTACCTCAGGACATTACTGCTAAAGATTCTGTCCTGGATACAGTTCGGGAAAGAATAATTGAGGCTGTGATTATTGAAGATGAAGAAGTGGAGGCAAGTCCAATGATCGAGCCAATGGTTGAAAAGCCGGCGGACTCCACGGTAGAAACAAGGTTGCTAATGGACTTGTCTGCCAATGTAGGGTTCAATAGTGCATTCTCTACTACTATGGGTGGAGAGCGGGATTTTGGAGAAGACGTTGATAACATTGATGAGTCAACTGGATTGTATTTTGACTTTGAAGCTGATGTAGAAGAAGAAGATCCAGTTTTTCCATTCAAGGTGATCCTCAGTCTATTCCAGAATCATCAACTGCTGTTCTACCTGATGCGCCTAAAATCAGTGTTCCAAAAGAGATTGTTGATCCTACAGAAATCTTCACAAAGAACTACGTTCCCTTCCATACCAGAGCAAATTTCTTTGGTTATGATCGAGATAGAATCCGAGAGCCATATTTAGAAGATATCTACTTTAGGATTTTCGTTCGTCACAGAAAACTGTTTTGTGCTGACATAGTTCTAGGAATCCATAAGAAGCCAAAAGATTTTGGAGTTGAATATCGTCACATTCTAAAAGCCAAGTGCCAACCAGTTAGGGAAGTCCGTACCAAGCACCGAATTGTAATGATAAAAGAGATAGATGCTCAGAAGCTTTTGAGAATTTGGTATCCCGTCTTCACTGTTACCAGACAGGATGGCCAGATTTGGAGGTTTAGTGAAGTTGACTTCTTGAACTTGTATTTAGATGACCTTGAATACATGTTCTTCGAACTCAAAAATATGATAATCAGAAAGGAAGGTGAACTAGTAGCTCTGGAGGCTATCAAAAGATTCATTCGAAGTCATGTAAAGCTGGCAATGGTCATATATGTACAAATGGGTCTTCAAGACAATCAACGCATTATCAACCTCAAAAGACCAAATCAAGATCTTGAAGACATTGACGGCTATCCA
>NW_020201231.1:59131-64601 GCF_001531365.2 Cynara cardunculus var. scolymus | reverse complement strand
GGGAGAATGTTGGGTTCAAGTTAGTGCTTAAAAGTTGTATTCAAGTTTCTCCTTAGTATAGTTTCCTTGTAATAGCTTAGTCTTTACATTTCCTAGTATAAATAGGATTTACCTTGTAATTGTAATTAAGCTTTGTCATTAATATGAAAATCAAGATTTGCTGATGTAATATTCTCTCTCCTCTCAATCTAATCGTCTTCTTTCGACTTTGATGTTCATCACAATATATGAAGATCATACCATGTTTGTATGAAATCTGGACTCATCAAAACCACATTCCAGGAATCACCCTCTCAAAAGGGTGAAACCTTGGAAAAGATAAGTGGCATGTCTTCCCATGCCATGCCACTTTTCCATACAGAGGAATTTGTTTCCTCTGCACTAGTCATTCCTCAACCTTGTTCAGAGCAAGGCTTAGGAGCACAAGGCTTAAAGACTCTCAACCAGTCTTTGAGTCCACTCATGGAGGGTCCCTTGGCAGGCTCTAAACCTTCTAAGGAAACTCTTCATGACAGAACAGCTGTAGTGTCTTCTCCTCCATGAGAGACTCAAGGATCAATTGGAAATCCTTCCTCGACCAATGCTCAACATGTTGAGACAGAAAGTGTCCTAGGAACAAGGATTGAATCTGGCCCATTTGTTGAGCCAGAGGTTACCCCTAAAGCATATGTGACAAAGGATGAGTTCCAATCCTTTTCCACCACTGGGATTTGCTCCTTGGAAGAGCTAAAACTCAACATGGCTCGTGCAGAGCCAACTCCTTTTGCATCTGCTCTGGATGAAGTTCAATCATCCTTAGCAGTATTGATGGCTAAGTCTACAACGAATGCCTCTCACCTCGATCAACTTCAAGAATTGACGGCAAAGAATGCAGAGACCCTGCAAAGGGACCTTGCACACTTTCAGAGGGATGGAGCTTCTACCTCATCTCAAGATGCTTAAGCGCTCATTCCTCTGAGTGTGTCGATCGATTACATCACCCAGAAGAGATGAAAGCTTTGGGCGATCATCTTTTATAAAAGTTAGCTCCCTTCACATCTGACTTCAACAACACTGCAAAATAGGCGGCCACTGACATGCGTTGTTCGGTGGGAGCTTTCCAATGCAACAAGGACATGGAGATCAAGAAGGCCGCAACTGTAGCATCAGAGATCGTTGAACTTTTCGATGCAAAAGTCAAGGCCATGCCACCAACTCATGTGTTGAGACCAAAGAGGAAGTCTGAGCTATTCACTTCGTGTGCTGAGGCCTTGAAGAAGAGGAGGCTTGACGACAATGAGGATCCCGACTAGTCTGGCCCTCAAAGTCGTCAAGAGGGGGAGAAACAACCAGCGGCCAGAGCAAAATTTCCACAGCTGCCCCCTGTTCCTCTTCTCCTAGACTGCCAGTGCAAGCACCATCAAGTCACAAATCCAAGGCTGCGCAGGCACATGCAGAGGAGATAAGAAAAGAAAAGATGCTCGTTGCATCAGCAGCAGAGCTTGCAGGGCATAAAGAGGGTGAAGAGGACGTGATCAAGCTCCTCTCCATGTACACATCTTCATCCTCATCAAAGACTTTGCCATCCTCTACAGAGTATATAACACCCCCACTTCCATACTGTTATAACCAGATCCGAGACAACCTGGGTTGAGGTAATTTACACATGCTTATTATGTGGATTACGTGAAATATGCATGTCTAAGTTGAAATATATGATATTGTGTATGTGTATATGTGCAAAGATGACATGACGCATATGATTTATACATGTATGCATGTGGTGTGAAACATGCATAAGGTGGTATATATTGTGATAAATTGTTTGGGTGGACATTATTTTATTATTGAAAAGCTTATATCTTCATGGTTAAGAAACCATGAATTTTATAATGCAAAATCCACCGCCCAAAGTTATTTTTATTGGACAAAAGCTTTCACCGCCTTTGAAGTTCTATTATTAAAATCCTCCACCGCCTAGGTGAGGATATTTAAAGAAGAGTTTGATAAGGTTATCCTTATCACTGTCACTCTTTTAGAAAAAGAACCTGTGTGTGAGTAAGGTGTTCTTGAAGATTCTGTGTTAAGAATAAAGCTTTTGCTGTGTGATTTTCATCATGAAAGCTGTTTGATAAGATGAGTTTTTAAACTATTGTTGAGTATAAACTGTGAGTTTTAAACTACCGTTGAGTATAAACTGTGAGTTTTATTGTTGATTATATGTTATGAGTTTTGATGTTGGTTTTGAAGAAAAGATGGTAAAACTATTTTGATAGTTTTAAGGTGTTACTATTATTGTTGGAAAGATAAAGAAGAGTTTTACTTCTTTAAAATAGTTTTGGAAATGATATCCTGTTCTGAGGATTTTAAAAGAGATATGAAGTTTTGGGAAACCTTCATACCAAGCGTGGTGACGTAAGTCTGTTTTGGTATGGAAGTGGCTTTTGTAAATTATTCCTACCAAGCGTGGTGACGTAAGTCTGTTTTGGTATGGAAGTGGTTTTTGTAAATTGTTTCTACCAAGCGTGGTGACGTAAATCTGTTTTGGTATGAAACTTAGTTTTAGTTCCCTCAGACGTGGTGACTTTTGTCTGTTCTGGTTAAAAGTGTTTTGAAACAGAACGGTTATATTCATGAAGAATCAGAGGGGCTCTGGTTGTTCCTTGTAAGGAACCAGAGGGGCTCTGATTGACTCTCATAATAGAACTAGAGGATTCTGGATATTGATTTAAAGTTATGAAAAATATTTTATGATTTTATTAGTTTGGAAAATAAGCTTTATATATTTGGAGAAGCAAGCTTAGTGCTTTGATTCATTGTTTTAAAATGAATATTTTCATGAGGAACCAGAGGAGCTCTGGTTGGTTCTCATTATTGGGCCAGAGGATTTTRGTTATTGATTTGGAGGATGAACAAGTCTTTACTATATATGTTAAGTGGATTAAAGGTTTTGTATTTATTTGTTACGAACTTTCGTGTCAAAATCATGTTTTTAAAGTTTTAAGAAAAGAATTTTATACTTAGAGTCTTTTTATGAAAAATAGACCAGAGGAGCTCTGGTTGACTTACACGTTGAACCAGAGGGGCTCTGGTTGGTCTTGTCTTTTGAACCAGAAGCTCTGGTTAGTTCAACCAGAGGCTCTGGTCGAATATGAGCAATTTACAATTGTTCTTTTTATGAAAAAGGTTATCGACCCCCTTCTAATTATTCATTTTTTTTCTTATATTTATTTGGATTTTGGGGACTTATATTGAATACTTTTGAACCATGAAACACTTGGTTTCCAGGACTACTGGGTATCTAATCCCATTCGCTCCCCTAGCTTTCGTCTCTCAGTGTCAGTGTCGGCCTAGCGATTTTACTCGTTGGTGTCAATTAGGCGGCCTGTGGACTTTTGTTGCTCTCCACGTATTGGTTGAAGGTTTATCTAAAGACTATTTTTGAGAAATTATATGAGTCAGAGGTGCTGGTTAGTACAACCAGAGGCTCTGGTAGTGAAACCAGAAGCTCTGGAAGAGAGACCAGAGGGGCTCTAGTCCTAAATATCAAATTATATTCTAAGTGTGGTGTGAAACCAGCGGCTCTGGTCGTAAAGACCAGAAGCTCTGGAAGAGAGACCAGAGGGGCTCTGGTCCTGAATGTCAAAATATTTTCTAAGTCTGAATAGTTAAACCAGAGTCTCTGGTCGAGGAACTAGAAGCTCTGGAATAGAGACTAGAGGGGCTCTTGTCAAGAATGTTTAAAATATTTTCTAAGTGTTGTTTGAGACCAGAGGCCCGATGGACCAAAGTAGTATGTTTTCAGTTTTGCTTCATAAGATGTTTGATTTGAAATAAATGTTTTGGTGATCTTCACCCTGCATTACATAGAAGGGAACCTCACTTGACATTCATGTCTAACCCTCATTTTCGTGTTTCCAAAATTATGTGTGCAGGTAATGATAAGGGAAAGAGTATTGTGTGAATTACTTCCCTATATGCTTAGCTGTTTTTGGAAACATGGATGATAGGATGCAAGAGCTTGTACTTTTGGAATTTTTGAGCTGTGTATTTTATATTATAGACTCTTGTATCAAGGACCTATGTGGGGAAAACATGTATTCTATATATGAAATATGTGTTATATGCAATGTGTGGATTTGGGGTGTTACACATACATTGCATATAACATAGAATTCTTACACAATGAAATACATGTTTTCCCGACATAGGTCCATAATACAAGAGTCTACAATGCAAAATACACAACTCAAAAATTCCAGAGTACATGCTCTTGTATTCATAACATCTATTATTCAAAAACATATCCAAAATGATCATCATAAAGCTAGGCACATAGGGAAATAATTCACATTTTCCCTTTTCCTTTACTATCATTATAACCGGTATTACCTACACACATATTAAAAAATGAAAATGAGGGTTAGACATAAATGTTGATTACACTAGCTTTTTTTGTGATAACTGGATCCTGGTTATCACTCGAGGTAATAAATATGTGATTATTTGTATGAGAATATATACACATGTGGAAGTATATATATATATATATAAATATATATACATGATATATGTGCTTGATATGGGTATGTATATATTTATATAATCATATGTGCATAAAGTATGTATGCAAGGTGTACGGATATATATATATATATATATATATGAGTATGTAGGATGCATGAGGTGGAATGTGTAGCCGACTTACTTTTGGAAAGTATATAAAGGGGGTGAAGCCCCTCCCTCTCCCACTTTTCTTCTTCTGGTTATTTTCTGAGAAAGAAAGTTGTGTGTTATAAGAGGAAGAGTTGATCAGATTTAAAAAAAAAAGGGTTGATTTCAAGTGTTTGATTTCAAACGGCTTGTTRAGGTGAGTGGTTTCTAAACTTTTGCATAATATTTATACTGATTTTTAGTTGAATGTTGTTTATTATTTGGATTGAAACCATACCTTATGTTTAAAGTTTTATCCGGACAAAGAGTGACTGGATAAGTATTAAACCGGACAAAGCTTGCCCGGATTGTTCTTAAACCGGACAAGCCTTGAGCGGTGTACTGTCCGGATATTATTAAACCGATCAAAGGTTGTGTGAAGTGTTGTTCGGACTTGTATCCGGACAAATTGTTGAGATTATTCTAAGTCTTAAATCGGTCAAGTCTTGAGCGGATTGTTGTCCGGACTTGATATCCGGACAAAGATGATTTTGTTTCTAAGTGTTTTAATCGGACAATGCTTAACCGGATTGTTGATCGGATTGTGTTGAAAATATTTTGATGGAAATTATTATTTTATTATAAAATGAAGTTTTGATATAAATGATTTTTCGAATTATTTTTATAAAATGTTTTGATGAAGAAATAACGTTGGCATATCAAGGAGAGGTGTAAATTTGATATAAGGGTGGCATATCAAGAAGAGGTGTACCATGGGATAAAGGTGGCATATCAAGGAGAGGTGTACATTTGATATAAGGGTGGCACTTGTATGTGT
>NW_020201231.1:53372-58181 GCF_001531365.2 Cynara cardunculus var. scolymus | reverse complement strand
GAGGCAAGGGAAGAAACACCCGTAAATCTACCGACTAGCATGTCTGGAAATAGAGGTCGGGGAAGACCAAGGGGATGAGGCAGAGGAAGAAACCAGTCTCAGGGAAGGGGTCGGACTGAAATACATTCTGAACATGAGGAATCCCACTCTGGGAATGTTCAAGAAAGGTCGGTGCCACATCCTGAATATATATAACCAGAGATATGTTGGCAGAGGAAATGGGGAAATTGCGAGAAACTCTGACATCTATTATGGGAATACCGGCTAGGGTGGAAACAGAAAGAGTAGAAGTTTATCCCTCTGCTCCAATTACTCACAACAAAGAAGGAGACATTAAAATGTTCTTAGCATGTAACCAACCTTCTCTAGGGAGAGAGATCCAGTGAAAGCATTATGCTGGATCAAGGAGATGGAATCTGTGTTCAACACTATTCGGTGCCCTGAAACAGATAAAGTATGATTTGCTGTTTCGGTATTGAAGTCAAATGCTTTATTTTGGTGGGAAGTGGAATCGTCTACCAGAACGGATGTTTTACAGACTCTGTCATGGATAGAATTTGTGGATAGATTTAAAAATCAGTTCTGTCCTAAAATGGCCGTGAGACAAATGGAGGAAGATTTCTTGAAGCTAGAACAAGGAAATGGAACAATATGGGAGTATATTGAAAGATTTATTGAATACTCTCGTTTTGCCGAACATTATATTTCGACTGAATCAAGGAAGATAGAAAGGTTTATTTGGGGTCTGAAACCCTCAATTAGGGAGTTTGTTATTGCTATGAACCCCAATACCTTTCCATTAACAGTAGAGGCAGCTGAGGTGACTGAACGAAATAAAAATAGATAATCAGAAAGAAAGATTATAAAGAAAAGAAAATGGGAAGGGCCTTCATCTTTTCGAGGGCCGAAAACTGTAAGATATGATAACAGATCGGAACAAAAGATCGGTGAGAAAGTTTGCTCACAGTGCCGACAGGTTCATCAGGGAGAATGCAAGATGGACCCAAGGAAATGTTACAAGTGCGGCGAAGCGGGTCATCTGTCTAGAAACTGCCCAACTAACAAAAGGTGTTTCAATTGCAATTCTTCGGATCATATTCGACCAAATTGTCCATTGTTAAGAACTCCACAGTTAACAATGGGGAGTAATGCGTCGGGTACACGGGGAAGACCTACTGTGAATAGAGGAGGGCAAGGAGGGACACGTGGACGATCCTTCCAAATGACTAAGAACGAGACAGAAGCATCACCGGATATAGTAACAGGTACATTCCTTCTGAATTCAATACGTGCTAAAGTGTTATTTGACTCCGGTGCAAACTTTTCGTTTGTATCACCATTATTTGCTCAAACTGTATGTTTGAATTATGTGTTACTTGATGATGAGTTAGTAGTTGATACTGCTAATGGTCAGGAAACTGTGACTAGTATGTACAATAACTGTACTATTGTTATTGAGGACTGTGAACTTCCAATTCAGTTATTTCCCATGCCAATGA
Organism: Cynara cardunculus var. scolymus; assembly: GCF_001531365.2. Lineage (NCBI taxonomy): Eukaryota > Viridiplantae > Streptophyta > Magnoliopsida > Asterales > Asteraceae > Cynara > Cynara cardunculus. Next base: position 56,682 of record NW_020201231.1, on the reverse strand, counting down.
AAGAATTTGAGGTAGTGGTGGGTATGGACTGGTTGGCAAAGTATCAGGCTAGTATTGATTGTAATCAGAAAATGATCAGAATTATTCTGCCAGACCAGAGAACAGTTGTTATTTATGGTGATCGTCAGAATCATCATACCAGTATTTTGTCAGTAATGAAAGCCCAGAAAAGTATTCGAAAGAAGTGCCAAGGATGTTTAGCATATGTAATCGATTTAAAGAAAGAGAAGAGAAAAGAGGAACCGATTCCGATTGTTAGTGAATATCCAGAAGTCTTTCCAGAATACTTATCTGGATTACCACCAGATAGAGTCATTGAATTCCGTATCGATCTTATACCAGCAGCTACACCAGTAGCAAAGGCGCCGTATCATTTAGCTCCATCTGAATTAAAAGAATTGGTTGCAAAGTTGAAAGATTTGACTGATAAAGGATTTATTAGACCCAGCACTTCACCTTGGGGTGCTCCGGTCTTATTTGTTAAGAAAAAGGATGGGTCTATGCGAATGTGTATAGACTATCGTGAACTGAATAAGTTGACAAACAAAAAAATATAGCCTTTACCAAGGATTGATGACTTGTTTGATCAATTGGTGGGAGCAAGTTATTTCTCTAAAATCGATTTGAGGTCAGGATATCATCAGCTTAAAGTCAGAGAAGAAGATGTTGCCATAACAGCATTCAGAACAAGGTACGGRCATCAYGAATTCTTAGTTATGCCATTCGGCTTAACTAATGCGCCYGCAGCCTTTATGGATYTRATGAATAGGGTATGTAAGGAATATCTTGATAAATTCGTTATTGTATTTATCGATGATATTCTTATATACTCTAAAACTGAARAAGARCAYRYRRAACATCTTCGTYTGATAYTGGAATTGTTGAGAAAAGAAAAGTTGTATGCAAAATTGTCTAAATGTGAATTCTGGTTGAGAGAAGTTCAATTTTTGGGTCATGTTATCTCAGAAGCCGGAGTACAAGTAGATCCAATGAAAATAGAAGCAGTCGAAAAATGGGAAGCTCCAAAGACTCCGTCTGAAGTTCGTAGCTTTTTGGGTTTGGCAGGTTACTACCAAAGTTTATTCAAGAGTTTTCTAAAATAGTCGTGCCATTAACCAAATTGACTCGAAATAATGTTAAGTTTCAGTGGGAAAAAGAACAACAAGAAGCTTTCCAACTATTAAAGGATCACCTCTGTAGTGCGCCGGTATTAACTCTACCAGATGAATCTGAAGACCTTGTGGTATACAGCGATGCTTCAAAGTTGGGATTGGGATGTGTTTTAATGCAAAAAGGAAAAGTAATCTCTTATGCATCAAGACAATTGAAAGAACATGAAAAGCAATATCCAACTCATGATATGGAATTAGCTGCAGTGGTATTTGCAATGAAAATCTGGAGGCATTATCTTCTGGGAMYGAAATGTCAAATTTATACTGACCATAAGAGTTTACAACATTTGTTTAACCAGAAAGATTTGAATATGTGACAGTGTCGGTGGATTAAGTTAGTCAAATGATTATGATTGTGAAATTCTTTACCACCCAGGAAAAGCTAACGTGGTGGCTGATGCTTTGAGCAGGAAGGAAAGGAGTGGAACCATCAAAACTGTAGCAATGAGAATGAATTTTATTCCTGATATTCGTAAGGAAATTCAGAGGTGCCAACAAGAAACTGTGAAAGAAGAATTTGTTAAAACAGAAAAGTTGGGTAAAATGATCTCAACCTTGGAACAAAATGATGAAGGACTTATGTGCTTTCAAGGGCGAATTTGGGTACCACATTTTGGAGATGTCTGAAGTATGATATTGAATGAAAGTCATAAATCCCGATATTCTATCCATCCAGGTACCAATAAGATGTATCGAGATTTAAAACCTTTTTATTGGTGGCCAGGATTGAAAACTGATATAGCACGGTATGTGGAACAGTGTCTGACATGTTTACAGGTTAAGATTGAACATCAGAAGCCGTATGGAAGTTTTCAATCGTTAGAGATACCTGTATGGAAATGGGATCACATTACCATGGATTTTATTATGAAGTTACCTTGAACTCCAAAAGGGTATGATGCGATTTCGGTAATTGTTGATCGTTTGTCTAAATCTGCGCATTTTTTACCAATAAGAGAAAAGTACTATTTAGAAAAACTAGCACAGATTTACATTAAAGAAGTTGTTACTAGACATGGTGTTCCATTGTCCATTATTTCTGATAGAGATAGTCGGTTTACTTCCAAGTTCTGGGAAGGATTACAGAAAACTTTGGGATCTGAAATTCGGTTAAGTACAGCTTATCATCCGCAAACAGATGGGCAAAGTGAAAAAACTATCCAGACTCTTGAAGATATGTTAAGAAGTTGTATTATTGACTTCGGGGGATCATGGGAAGATTATTTGCCATTGATAGAGCTTGCATATAACAATAGTTACCATTCCAGTATTCAAGCGGCACCATATGAAGTGTTATATGGACGTAAATGCCTAACGCCATTGTGTTGGAATGAGGTGGGTGAAAAACAGCTGACAGGTCCTGAAATTGTCCAAGAAACTTCTGAAAAGATCAAACAGATCCGTAAGAGAACCAAAACTGCACAAGATCGCCAGAAAAGTTATGTAGATAATCGTTGAAAGCCGATTGATTTTGATATAGGTGATTTTGTAATGTTAAAAGTTTCGCCATGGAAAGGTGTTATCAGATTTGGAAAGAAAGGAAAGCTCAGTCCGAGGTATATAGGGTCGTTCAGAATATGTAAGCGAATTGGGCCAGTAGCATATCAGTTAGAGCTGCCAGAAGAGCTGAGTCGGATTCACAACACTTTTCATGTATCGAATCTGCGAAAATGTTTGGCAGATCCGAATCTAGCTATACCATTGCCAGAGATTCAATTAGATAGTAAGTTGAATTTTGTGGAAACACCGGAAGCTGTTATTGATAGAAAGAGCAAGGTTTTGAGAAACAAGGAGATAAATCTGGTAAAGATTCAGTGGAAGTTTAACAAAGGACTAGAAGCGACATGGGAATTAGAGTCTAAGATGAGATCAGAATACCCATGGCTTTTTGATTAAAGGAATTACGGGACGGAATTCTTTTAAGAGGTGGATAATGTGATAACTAGATCCTGGTTATCACTCGAGGTAATAAATATGTTATTATGTGTATGAGAATATGTACACATGTGGAAGTATATATATATATATATATATACATGATATATGTGCTTGATATGGGTATGTATATATTTATATAATCATATGTGCATAAAGTATGTATGCATGGTGTACGGATATATATATATATATAAGTATGT
>NW_020201231.1:37465-52297 GCF_001531365.2 Cynara cardunculus var. scolymus | reverse complement strand
TTGTTGTATATGATTATTTGTTTTCAAAAAGGTTTTGTTGATCCTTCACCCTGCAATGACATGAATAGGGTATCTCACTAGACCTTTCGGTCTAACCCTCGTTTTGTGATTTTAAATTATGTGTTGCAGGAGGTTCAGACAGTAAGGGGAAGGGGAAGGTGTAATATTTTCCTTTATGCTCTTCAACTTGAAGATCTATTTTGACTGATTAGTACAAGAAATGTATTTCGAAATTTTGGACCTTGTAATTGGTCATGATAGATTCTTGTACTAAGGRACTTGAATGAGATAATAATATGTATTTCCTTTGTATGAAATATGTATTACATGCAGTGTGTAGGTTGAGGCGTTACATTTTTTGCCAACTCGACCTTCCTCATTATAACTGCTTCAGTGTTGGAAGAAATTATAGTACTAATCTTTGAGAAATTAGTAGCTACAACACTCTGAAAAGCTAGAAACTCTAAGGCCTTTACTGTTGGATTCTCCTCTACTTGTTGTCTCAAAAGCCAAACAAGATCTGCTCCACCGCATCAAGATTTTGACTTGAAATTAACTTGGCCTAAAGTAACGATTTCAGCTCATCCACCGTTTGATCTTGTTCCCTCGGAGGATCAGGAGTAGGCGGTGGTGACGGCACAAATATTTGTTCTTTAGACATTGGCTCTTTGCCCTTCATGAACCTTTTCAAACTAAGAATTTGATCAGTCATAGTATCCTGGACAACCTTTAGGGCGTGATCGCGAATATGCTAACACACCACAGACTACAATCAGGACCAAAAGCAAGTATACAAATAATTCCAATATCGTCTTTCAAGTAATAAAAGTGGTACAAGTACCGGATATCGTCCACAGGGATAGTAGTAAAAGTTTAGAAGAAAGTAAAGTTAAGGAAATGATTTCAGAAGACGAATTTGAAGACTTCGATTTGAACAGAGTTAACACAACTAAAAATTAACATGAGATAACAGATAATAAAAGCAAGCTAGGGTGTATGACTCTTCAGGTGAGATGTAAATACTAATTCCAGTAGACCAATGCTGTCAAAATGCTACATCATGAGACCATGCTGACAGATTGCTACAACATTCAATCAGTAACAACTATTTTCACCAATTACTTTGAAGGTATTTCTCTCGGACTTTACCAATGCACTGATATTATAGCTTTCAACCCATATCTCTATGAGGTATCTAGACCAGTGAAAGTGACAAATTGTGTCGTCAAAATATATGGATAAACAAATCTCTTTGTTAAAAAATCACTCTCTCGAGTGGATTCCCATATCATTCAAGTTGACGTGTTCTGAATAGCTCATCTCTGAGTCCATTCCACTTTAACATTTCAAAGTCATCAACCCGTCGAGAATTAATAATTTAGAAAATACGGACAACAAATCTCTTTGTTAGCAACTTTCGCAAGTCTACTTTCTATATCATCCACATTGACGTGCAATCAATGGCTCAGCTTAGAATCCATGGCACTTTAACACTTTCAAAGTGATCAACTCGTCAAGAAGTGTCATTGGTTTTATAAAACTTGAAATGAAAAAGTAAAACATTATTGTTACATGAAAGGGTCGACTATATTTGATTTACATCCTCACCCTTTTCATCATACACACGAGCTAATAAATTTAGCTACTCATGATGAAAAGTAAATGACAAGAAATATAAAGTGCGATAAATGAGGACATAAAATAAATTCGGAAAATAAATGACGGAATGTATAGGATGCGGAAAAGCATAATAAATAAATGATGTAAATAAAATGCAAGTACGCGTAAATAAATAAAAGACGGAATATTAAGAACGGGAAAATAAAGAAAGCGATTAAAGAAACTCGAAATTTAGCCAAAAGATTAATAATATTAAGAAACATGGTCTTCAAGTAGTATATCAACCTACTTGAAGAGAGAAACAAAAGAGATACTAGAGATTATGAGGTGTGAAGTGTGTGGAATACTAAACCCATCATCCCTTTTAATACTAGAGATTATATGGGGGCAAAATGGACATTTAACACCAACTTAGTTCAAAAGATACTAGAAGGTACATTAAAGTAAATTAATATTTAAAAAGCAACTAAATTAGTCTTAACAAACTCCAGCTAATCTGATCAAAACATAGCTGTTCCAACTTTAGAAGCCTTTCAAAAGTCTTTCCATAGTCTTGCCAGTCAACTCCAAGTCCTTTCCATCTGTTTCTCCACCATCAGGTAATGCTGCCACATTCCCACAACATCAACCTGCTCCAACCTGTCCAAAATAAGCTTAATTTAGACCAAAATTCACCAAAACGGGTTCAACATTCTTCTTAGCATAAAAACAAGAGAAAAGAGATAAAATGACTCAAAGTTGGGATATAAATAGAAAATAACCTATCTAAAAGACAATAAAATGTACTTTACGCACTAAATACTTACTGCGTATCACATCCCCAAACTTAAACTGTTGCTTGTCCCCAAGCAACCAAAAGACAACTAAAAAATGACTCAATTATGAAAATTTTGCAAGAAAATGCAGTAAGTGCATAGACACATGTTGATTATGCCAAAATGCACTATATAGCTTTCATAAATCTCAAATAAGCATGTTCTAACTAACCCTTAGCATGAACCATAAGCTAGCTTTATTTTCTCTTTGTTATGTTCAACACATCATATGTCTAAGATCAATAGGGCTTGGGAGTAATTGGTTTACTCTCATTTGGCATATTTTTTTCTCTCTCTGCCTTTTCTCACTTTTATGCATCAACTTTGATTTTTTTTTTCCAATTTTTGGCACTTTTGTGCGCTTTAGTTGCATGCATTTACACCTGCCCCTATGGGACATTTGTGGTGTTTACACCTGCCCCTATGGGACATTTGTGGTGTTTTATATCTCAAATATGGCATTGAAGCTTTTAGGCACTTTGTGCACTTTGATCTCCACTTTTACATTTTGTGCTCTTTTGCATTGCTTTGATCAATATAACTATGTTGGTACCCTCCCCCAAACTCAGATTTTTCAATGTCCTCATTAGAAGTATATAGGGTGCTGTTTATGCAATGACTACAAGTGGCTCAAATATTGAGAAAAGAACGAAGGGCCTACATCCTCTTTTAGTTGAGCATATGATGTGGATCAAAATGTGTTCCCAAGCAAAACAAGCTAGTTCTAGTGATACCGAGTGATTAGAAAGTGTAACTAAACTTCAAGAGTTATTTTGGCTATACAAGCATATGCCAATTATAAACATATGTGTTCTTTGCAAGAAAATAAACTAAAAAAATGTAAAAGAATCCCAGACTCAAGTAAATCAAAACAAGTTGAAATAAAATAAACAAAAGAAGCTAAAGAGGGAATGATAGAACCTGTTCTACTCCATAGGAGTAGGTGAAGTGGAGATGTTGTCCTTCAACCACTTGCATTCCTCCTTCAATCTAGCATTCTCACCAAATAGCCTTGCATTTTCTTCCTTCAAGGCCTTCAACTTCTTGCCCAACTTCTTGACTTGAGCACTTGACTTTGCTTCCAACTTAGCCTTCACCAACTTGATGTCTCCCCTAGTCTTCTTCTCGGCTGCCTTCACTCTCTCAGCCAACTCTCCCTTCAACCTATATATCTTGTCAAAGAACTCATTCCTTTGTTCCAACAAACTGTCCATCAAACTACTGTTTTGAGCCAACAGGTCTTGCATCAAACAAAACATGTCACCAGCCCCATTCCCTTTGTCTTTCTTCTCCCTCAACCTAGATACAGTTTTCATATCTATCTTCCACTTCTCTCCTTGCTCCTTCACCATCTGATCCTTACAGTATTGAGGAATACCATTCTCAATCAACAGCCGTGTGATCAAACAAGGGAAATACTTCTTCCCCCTAAACTTTCCTGAGCATGTCCGAATGCTCTTCTCAATCACTCTCCCAAAGTTGATGGACTTTCCTGTAACTAAACAACAAAGAAACAACTTCCTCTCCACTGATACAGAGCTATCATGAGTGGTAAGAGCAATGGAGTGCCTCAAAAAGTTAATCCATACATTAGCATTTGCCGTAAGGTTATAGTCCTTGAAAGTCCTCAGCATGTAATTCAAATGCTCATCCCAAACTGCCCTTGGTTTCCCTATCTCATCAACCACTACTGCCAAGTCCTCTATGGTTGCATGTCTCACCATTCTTGAATAATCTGTCTTCTTAGGGGGGGTTCAATCCATAAAGCCTATTGATGGCTTTGGAATTGAAAATGAAAGACATCCCCCTAATCAAGATCTTGGATGTGCAATTGGTAGCCAACTCAACATAAAACTCTCTAATCAAAGTCAGATTATAGAAAGTTGGGACCATGCACATCTGCTCTATCCCATGGGCTTCTACCACTTATCTTATAAAAGCAAATTCTCTAACACTTTGCCTATCAAATCCCTTGTCTGAAAATCCAACCCTGTTTTGAAATCTAGAATGCATCTTCTTAGCAACTTTGGAACTAAAACCATTGTGGGGTCTGATTGGCCTTGGAATGGTGGCTGGCCTTTGGGCCATAGCCACCCTTTTCCTCTTTGGTCTGGATGAATGCTGTGGAGATGCTATAACATCACTCTCTGAGTTCCTAGGTGACTCAACCACAACCCCTTTGAGACTTGGTCTTCTTCCTAGGGGGTTCCTCATCAACTACTGTTTTGGACTTTTTATCACAAGCTTTAACCAACCTCCTTCTTTTCTTAGGAGCAACCAAAACAGGGGGTTCTTCCTAATCTTCCCCAAAAAATTCCTCATTCAGGTCGGGAATGTGGTCATGAGGAGTAACATGAGGCATATCATCCTGTTCATCTATTTCTTGCCTAGAGGCAGCCAAGAGGAGAGTTTGTCGAGGCTTTTCAAACACAGTGATGTTCTTCAAGTTACATGCCACATTTTCCATTAAAATCTCCCTTTTTTGTGCCTTAGAGGCAAGGTCTTCATCTTCTTCAGAATCAGAAGTGAATAGACCATCAGGGGGTGTACTATCAGATGAAGAATGTACCTTTTGAGCATTATCGGGCATCTTCTTATTTTTGGTGGTAGGAGATAAAGTTGGGGCTTTCTTTGACATTGGAAAAGTAGGTGCTTTCTCCTTTGGTTTCTTGAAAGGGTCGGTAAAGGGAATAATGGTAAAAGATGGTACCATTTGTAGAGGAGGAGCGGCAATAGGCACTTCTGGTGGAATGGATTTGATGGCGACTGTGGACGGCGGTGGTGATGGCAAGTCTTCATCGATAAGGACAGTAGATGACTCACCCTTCTTCTTCTTTGGAATAGGGGTGAGCATAGGCGGGTACCCGCCCTTTTTGACAGGAACCGAAACCGGCGGTTCTTGAGATATTGGAACCGGAACCGGAACCGGTTAGAGCGGTTCTTGAATTTTTGGAACCGGAAACGGAACCGCCGGGAACCGGTTCCGGTTCCGGGTACCCGCTTCCTAAAATATTAAAATTTTGTTATTTAGAAATAAAAATAAAATATTGCCAAAACACTAAATTAAATAAACAAAAATATAAACTATACAGAATAATGGTTACAAATATTGTTTTAACGATTACAAACCATAATAGACTAATAGAAAATGTTCAAAGTTTAACGATTATATACTATAATTGTAAATGTTCAAAACTTAACGATTACATACTACGAACTGTAGTTAAGTAGAAGTAGAAAATAAATGAAGAATGAAGATGACCGCGTCATTTGAAGATGTAACTTAACATAAATTTGGTATTGAAAGAAATCAATTATTTTTTTATTGAAAAACAACTGCCGGTTCCGGGTACCCGGCAGGTAACGGTTCCGAAAAACTGAGAACCGGAACCGGAACCGTTCTCAATCGGTTCCGTATTTTAGGAACCGGAACCGGAACAACTCATATCGGTTCCGGTTCCGGAACCTCTGATTCCGAGGCTGTTCCGGTTCCGCCAAACGGGTACCCGATTCCGCTGCTCACCCCTACTTTGGAATGGGGAGCCTTTTCCCTCTCCTAGCCGGCTGTCTTCGCGAGATAGGGGTGCCCCTGGTAGTAGCCACCAGCGGTGCGGGTTAGGTGGTTATGCTGGCGGTGCTTTAGATGTTTGCGTTGGAGGAGGGTATCGGACCATAGCCCTCTTCACTCTCGCCATTGATTCGAACGTTGGCCGGTAGTGAGAATGGGTAGCGGTTATTGGACGGATGAGGCAGTTGGTTTGGGAGGGAAGAGAGAAAAGAAATGGGTTTTCTAGGAATACAAAGGGGTTTTTTTTTCATAATACAAGGGTAATATGGGGAGAAGGTGATGACATGTGATGTCAGCCTTGGGAGCATGCAAAGGAAATGAGTACTTGAAGGAGGTCTCCTTCCCTTTTCAACCAGGTGTTTTCAACATTAGTCACAATTGAAGGATAGGTTTCTTGACAATTTAGTGAGATGTTTCAAAAGGTGGTAACAAGGTGTCCTTTCAATGACAAATAAGTACTTTTCTTTACAAATGGTAAAATCACTTGGCTGGCATTAGAAGATTACCATTTTTCCTTAAAAGTTATTTTTAAGAATGACATCATGCTTTTTCTCCCTCCAAATGTTTAGACTTTAAAAATTTTCAAACTCCCTCTATCCAAGGCTAGGGTTTTCCAGATGCTACAACAACACTTCAAACTTTTCTTGATGATTGACAGGACTGCAAAACATACAATAAATAACGACATTATTAGAAATAACAATAATACTTAAAAACAGAAATTAACGCAAACATGGATATTTACACACAAACATTTTGGACTTATAAAAAGTCCAAAAACACCGAAGCTTTTAGCAAAGGGTAACAAAATTCACAGAGCATAACGCTGGAATTTCTACCAGATCATGGAATAAATTCACTCTTTGACAGTTAACTTTGAACACTGAATTGTCCTCGGGATTGACTAGGTCAACTGTTCCATAAGGATAAACTTTATGAATTAGGAATGGTCCAGACCAACGGGACTTCAACTTTCCTGGGAACAGTTTTAACCTAGAGTTAAACAAAAGGGATTTATGACCAGCTCTCAACTCCCGGTGCTGAATTCTTTTATCATGCCATTTTTTGTTTTATCTTTATAAATCTTGGCATTTTCATAAGACAGATTCCTATGTTCCTCTAGTTCACACAGTTGGACTTTTCTTTTACTGGCAGCCATGTCTGGGCACATATTTAATTCTTTGATGGCCCAAAATGTCTTGTGTTCAAATTCTAAAGGGAGGTGACAAGCCTTACCAAAAACCAGCTTATATGGGGACATGCCAATAGGTGTTTTAAAAGCAGTCCGGTATGCCCATAAAGCATCATCTAACTTGAAAGCCCAATCCTTTCGGTTTGTCTTGACAACCTTTTCTAAAATTCTTTTTATTTCTTGGTTTGAGATTTTAGCTAATCCATTGGTTTGCGGGTGGTAGGCATTTGCTAGTCCGTGGTTAATGTTATACTTTTCAAGAACTCCACTTAACAGGTTATTTACAAAGTGGGTACCCTCATCACTAATTAGTGCTCTTGGGGTACCAAACCTTGTAAAAATTTGTTTTTGAAGAAATTCAACCACAGTTTTGGCATCATTAGTAACACAAGCCATGGCTTCTACCCATTTTGACACGTAATCAACAACCACTAGAATGTATTGACAATGATTTGATGGGGGAAATGGTCCCATGAATTCTATCCCCCATACATCAAACAACTCTACTTCTAAGATCTCATTAAGTGGCATTTCATCCTTTTGGAAATGGAACCACTCCTTTGGCACTCATTGCATCTTTGTGCAAAATTGTGGGCATCTTTGAAGAGAGTAAGCCAATAAAAACCAGATTGTAATACTTTAGCAGCTGTTCTTTGGCCTCCAAAATATCCTCCATATGCTGCTTGGTGGCAATGCTGTAGAATTGCTGCCACTTTAGTTTCTGGAATGCACCTTTTTAAGATTTGATCTGCACTTATCTTAAACAAGTAAGGGACATCCCAAATATAAGTTTTAGTATCATGGAGAAACTTTTTGAACATATGGCAAGAAATATCAGATGGTCTTATTCCACAAGCCAAATAGTTTGCTATGTCAACAAACCATGGTGGCTTTGATTCTAACACTAGAATTCTTTCGTCGGGGAATGTTTCAATAATCTGTCCTTCTTCTAGGTTCTCCCTAGGCTTCTCTAAACTTGACAAATGGTCAGCAACTTGGTTGTCTACTCCTTTCCTATCAACTATCTCAAGATCAAACTCTTGCAACAACATAATCCATCTTATTAATCTAGGTTTAGAATCTTTTTTGGAAATCAAGTACTTGATGGCGGTATGGTTAGTGTGAACAATGACCTTTGTTCCCATCAAATATGATCAGTATCTTTCAAAAGCAAAAGCCACAGCTAATAGTTCTTTTTCAATTGTTGTGTAGTTAAGTTGTGCTTCATTCAAAGTCTTACTTGCATAATAATTGAATGAAATTTTTTTCCTTCCTTTGACCTAAGACAGCTCCAACAGCCCAGTCACTAGCATCACACATGATCTCAAAGGGTTTGTTCCAGTCAGGAGCAACAACTACTGGTGTGGTTAATAAAGTTTTCTTTAAAGTGTTGAGTGCATTTCTACATTCATTTGTAAAATCAAATTTTTGGTCATGCTGCAAAAGCAAACACAAAGGTTTTAAATTTTTTGCAAAGTCTTTTATAAACCTTCTGTAAAACCCAGCATGACCAAGAAAACTTCGTATTCCCATAACAGTAGTTGGTTCAAGTAGTTTTTCAATGATTTCAAGTTTAGCCTTGTCTACCTCAACTCCTCTTTTGGAAATCAAATGGCCTAAAACAATTTCTTCTTTGATCATGAAATGACACTTTTCCAAGTTGAGAACCAGATCAATCTCTTCACATCTTTCAAGACTCCTTTTTAAATTTTCCAAACAATTATGAAAATATGAGCCATAAACTGAAAAGTCATCCATAAAGATTTCTATGGATTTTTCAAGCATGTTAGAGAATATGGACATCATGCATCTCTGAAAAGTTGCAAGAGCAATGCAAAGTCGAAATGGCATTCTCATAAAGACAAAAGTTCCATAGGGACATGTGAAGGTGGTCTTTTCTTGGTCCTCGGGTGATATGGCTATTTGGTTATATCCGGAGTATCCATCCAAGAAACAGTAATACTCTTTTCCAGCCAACCAGTCTAACATCTGATCAATAAAAGGCAAAGGAAAATGGTCCTTTTGAGTGGCTTTGTTTAGCCTATGGTAATCCATGCATATCCTCCAACCAGACACTATTCTTGTGGAGATGAGTTTATTTTTGTCATTGGTAACAACTGTAAACCCTCCCTTCTTTGGGACACACTGGATTGGACTAACCCAAGAACTACCAGCTATTGGAAGGATTATTCCTGCATCTAGCCATTTCAGAATTTCCTTCTTCACTACTTCTTTCATGACAGGGTTCAATCTCTTTTGAGGCTCTATATATTTGAAGTTCTTTTCATCTAGGATGATCTTATGTTCACAAATAGAAGGACTAATCCCCTTAAGGTCAGCAATGGTCCATCCTATGGCTTTGGTGTGCAACTTCAACATATATATTAGCTTATTTTCTTGATGTAAGACTAGGGTAGATGATATGATGACAGGTAATTTATCTTCTTCTCCTAGAAATGCATACTTCAAATGACATGGGAGTTGCTTTAACTCCAGATCATGTGGTGAAATTATAGACAGGGTAAAATTCTTAAGCTCACTATTGTCCAACAACTCAAATGTTGCAGCATCAGATGGGACATCACCTTCTAAATCTTCAATAGTCTCATCACCTATCTCAGCACCTTCCTCCTGTTCTAACTTACAAGCCTTCCTAGCTCTTTCCTCATAGCACATTGTCTTAATCTCAGTAACTCCTGAGCATTCCTCTAAGTAATCAGGGTASTTTAAGGAATTGAAGACATTGAAAGTGACTTTCTGGTCTTGGAGTCTCATGGTTAGCTCTCCTTTTTTGACATAAATCAAAGTTCCACCAGTGGCGACGAAAGGTCTTCCTAAGATTATGGGAATATCCGTATCAGCCTCAAAATCTAGGATGATGAAGTTAGCCTAAAATATGAATTTGTCAACCTGAACTAAGACATCCCCAATCTTACCTTTAGGATAAGCAATGGTTCTATTAGCCAATTGCAAGGTGACAGTGGTGGGTCTAGCTTCTTCTATGCCTAAGGTGTTAAAAACAGACAAGGGCATAAGGTTGATACTAGCTCCTAAATCACACAAGGCTTTACCAATCTCCTTTCCACCTATAGGAGGTATTTTGTTGGTTAAAAGCACACTACATCCTTCGGTAAGAGCTACGGTCTCATATTCAGTCAACTTCTTCTTCTTACTCAAGATGTCTTTAAGGAACTTGCCACAACTGGGCATTTGCTCAATTGCTTCAACAAGAGGTATGTTGATGTGCAATGCTTTAAACACTTCTAAATTTTTTTTAAATTGCAGTTCTTCCTTTTGATTCCTTAACCTTTAAAGAAAAGGAACATAAAGAGGAACTGGCTTTATGATAGCTTTGAGTATTGGTCTTACTTTCTTGAGATTCGAGTGGGATTACAACTTTGGTTTTTTGACCTGTTATAACCTCATCCTCAATTGGATTTTTCCTAGCAACTTCTTCTAGGAATAACAAAGGATAGTCCGACTTAGGAGAAACAAAAGTGGTGATCTTAGGAGGTTGGTCATCTAGAGGTTTTGATGGACTTTCAGTAACAGGGACCATATGTATAGTCTCAGGTTTAGACATAACATATTCACTTTCTTTTGGTATGGTCTCCGTTACTTCCTTACCACTCCTAAGAGTCACTACCTTTACATGCTCTTTTCCTAGATCTCTTAGGACTTCAGTGTTACTAGGCAAAGTACCAAGGGCTCTAGTATTCTGATTAAGAGCAAGTTAACTAACTTGCGTTTCCAGGTTTCTGATGGCAGTACTTTGTTGATTGAACCAAGATTGATTTTGAGTCATCATTTGTTGTTGTGCTTGGGACTGAGCCACCAGTCCTTTTATCATAGCTTCCAAGGAAGATGATGATTCGGACTATGGAGGTGGTTTGGTCTGAAAAGGTGGTTGATTACTTTGAAAATTCGGGTGATGGTGATTTTGAGGGTTAGAATTGCTTGCATGATGTTGTTGTTGAAAATTAGGGTTTCCTTGTTGCTTATGGACTGGGGGATTCAAACTTGGACTATTCCACGAAAAATTTGGGTGTTGTCTCCAACTGGCATTGTATGTGTTAGTGTAGGGATTCGATCTGCTATGAACATAATTCACAGATTCAACATTATGTGGAGACAGTTCATAAGAGTGTTCCCCTCCACAACAAACACACTGCACTGAGAGGACTGCTGGAATAGGTGATGTAATAGCTGACTACACTCCCTGGTCAGAAGTTACATTTTTAAGAATATTGGCCATAGAAGAGAGTTGTGTTGTCTGTTGGACCTTAAATTCAACTTTGATATTTGATCTAATACTCTGAATGAACTCTAAGACGATTAAAGTGCAGCGGAAACAATATTAAGAACAGAACAGAGTAAAATAAACCAAGAACACACAGTCAAGATGAGGAAGAAGATGAACACAGGAGAATTGTTTCAAAAGTTTTTCAATTCATTCAATTGAAAATAAGACGATTACAATTCGGAAGCACACTGAATACAAAGGCCTTAGCCGCTATTTATACTAGTTTCTAACGACCTCATTGACTAGATCTTGACGCGTGAAATCATCTAAGCCGTCCAAATAAAGTCGATTAAGTCCTAGTCACGTGAGAAGCACATGCAGCTTACAACCTTTGAAAAACAGTTGGAAGAGGATCTTCACAGAAGACGAAATCCACAGACACTCTGTGAGCCATCTCAGAGGTTCTGCTGTAATTGACTTGTAAGTTCTTATTGACAGAGGACCATTTTCCAGAACCTCTGTGAGAGACATCAGAGGTTCTGTCACACTTTACTTGCTCGAATATCAGGCTTCTGTCGATAGTCCTCTGTTGTCTTCGGTGGAAGATATCCTTCTGTCAAGACTTGCAGAATAGTTTTTCTATACTTTTACAAGAGATGAATAATAAAGCTAACAATCTCCCCCTAAGTATGAAAAAGTAAATTTGGACAAATGAGTGCAAGAAATTGACTAATGAAAGAATACAAGAGGAGATTAAACTCATCCTCTGAAAAAGAATTACATAAATGAACAAATTGAAAATATTGAGCAGGCCTATACTATTACAAGAGATTAATCCACAGCAGAGTCTGGATAGTCATCTACGACAAATTGCAGATCAGACTTGATGCTTTTGTAGACTTTGAATATCCATTCTCTGAAGGAGACTTGAACCTTGATCGTTTCCAGAAGGTTGTTCACTTCATCTGCCCATAAATGCCCTCTCTCCACCTCTGTCACCACTAGGTTGAACACCCACTCAAGAGACTCTGTTGAATATTTGTGCGTCTCTTTGGGATCAAAGAACCTTATAATCTCATCCTTGTCCAGGAATACAAACCCAAAGATGGGATTGTGGACAATGGTGTTGGGATGAAATCTAAGCAGCCAACTTCGTCTGTTCTGTGGAGGAGAAATTTTTCGCTCTGGCTGGGCCAACCTCATCGCGATGTTGAAATCTTTCTGGCTGTAGAACTTGACTTGAGCGCGCATTACCTCAATCAGCCTTCTGAGAGAAATCGAATATGTTGACCTCTTCTCCATGTATTTGTTCAATATCTTGTGAAGGAATATTAGGTCAAATACACAGAGGTTGTGGAGGTCAGCATCTGTGAAAGTATATAGGTTTCCGTCATCATTTTTTACCACATACTGAGTATATAGCACGGTCTTCTTGAGCATAGTTCTTGGAGAAATTGTTTCGAGTGAAATAATCACATGCTCTGAGAAGACCTGCTCTGGTGGCCTTGTGAGTTTCGAGAAGTGGAACTTTGCAATGGCAGAGGGCATTCCTGTAAGCTTTGGGACATAAGGGGGCTCTGTGTCCACAGCTGAGTAACGCCACCGCAGAATCTCCTCAACAGTGGTTACAGGCTCTGTGTGCACCTTCTGCGTAGGAATCTTGCTCATAGATTCAAGGATCTCAGATACCCTCCCCACCGTGGCAGATTCTGGCGTTCTGGATTCTTCTTCTAGTATAGGCCTCTAGGTAGACCCTTCTGGTAGGATAGGCTTGACAGTTCCTACCAGAGCGTCAAACGTACCCATGGACGTTTCTTCTGGTATCTTCGTGAGTTTGGAAGAAGAGCCTTCTCCAACTCTGGGGATTGGGACTCTGCCCTTTCTCTCCTGTGCCTCTGCCAAAGACACCTTTAGAGCTCGAACACGATCTGAATCATCATACTCTTCTTCATTGATCTCCTCTGGCGATTCAGAGCTTGACTCCTTCTGTGGAGACTCCTCTACTGCTTTACCCTTGCCTTTCCCCTTAGGCTCTGGAGATTTGTCTTTAGAGAATAGGGCAGCAGCAGAGTCCACTATTTTTAGTGGTTTGGCAGAGGTTGTCTTCTTTGGTTCCTCTTTCTTCTTCTCACCCTCATGACGATCATGGTCATCACCTCCTTTATCGTCATGGATTTTAGTGGCCTCTACCTTGCAAGTAGTAAGGGGAGCCTTCTTCAATCGCTTTAAAACTTTGGAAGCCGCCTWCTCCATCTTTTGAATGACCTCCTCAACAATCACAGAGGCAGTGTTGATATCCATCTCTTTGGCCAATTTCATTTTAGAGATGCAGCGATAGATCTCATTTATGAAGTTATCACCTTCTTTGACGAGTTGCTTTGTGCAGTCTCTTATAGATTCGTTGCTTGCTCGGGCTTCCTTGAGGAGTTGGTCGGTGTATTTCTGCACGGTCTTTCCAAGGGATTCAACCATTGCGTCTAGCTCTCTGCGAGTGGCTAGATGGTTAATGTTAGCCCTGGAGGATTTAGAATCAATGCCATAGGTGACCGCAGAGGAGAACATCCCTTTGATCTCGTCCTTGAAGGCAGAATAATCGGTGTAGCTGGCAGAAATAAAGTCTGCAGCAAATTGGGCGGCAACCTCTGTTAGTTCTGTCTTGAGCTTTTGGATTGAATAAGGGTTGAGAGACAGGGCGCTGAAAGCTTCTGTGAGGTCGTCTTTCTTGAGGACAGAGCTCTGAAGGGCTGATACGATTGCCTTGAGCTCAGAAGTTGTGGAAGTCAACTCCTTCAGAGCCTCTGTGAGAGGTAGAAGAGCCTCTGTCGCCGGTTGGGAGGAGAACAAGCTTTTCAACTCATCCATCCTCTTGAATATCTCTGTGGCGAAGGTTTGTAACTCCTTCTTCATCACATAAGTACTCTGGGAACCTAGATCACCAACACATGGTGACCTAGTAGCCTTGGAGTGTGAGGCGCCCTCAGTGACTGGTTTGTCGATGTCAGCTCGGGGACTTCCACCRGATCCTCGAACATCTCCAATTGGAGAGCCTACCAGTGTTCTATCAATGTCGTGCCTTTGTAGGTTCAGAGCCTAACTCGGTAGAGGGATCGAGTGGAGACTTTGGGCGTTCTAGACCCGCAGTCTCTGTGAATCTCTCGCATGCCTCTGAAGTATAACTTGGTTGTTCACTCAAGTGTGGAGGGGCAACAAATGCCTCTCTGGTTTGTGACGAGTCCTTGGGCGAATGGACTCTTATTTTAAAACCACCATCCTTTTGAGAGGATGTTGGAGTAGATTGTGGTTCCCGGACTGTGCATTCGACAAAGGATGAAAGAATGTCCTCTGCGAGGTTTGCTGGTTTAGGGCTCAGCGTGTGCACGCTTTTTTCAATAGG
>NW_020201231.1:35073-37255 GCF_001531365.2 Cynara cardunculus var. scolymus | reverse complement strand
TCTAACTCCAAATCTTCTTCTTCGTCGTCTAGAACGACTTCTGTCCCCAAATCTTCTACTTCTGTGGGTGCTTTAAGCTCTGGTTGGATGTGGAAGATAACATCGTGTATTTGCTCTGTTGGGGACTCTTGAACAATCTTGCACAACCTTCTGCGCTTAGGAGCAGCCTCTGTTGGGCTTTCTTGGATTGCAACCTCTGTGACCTCAACCTCTGCGGGTTGGGCCTTCTTCGATTTCTTCTTTTTCGGCTTTTGCAGAGGACTGCTTGGACCCTCTTCTTCTGCGGGTCTCTTCTTCCCTTTCTTTTTCTCAGAAGAGTCGACATCCTTCTGAGTCTTCTTCGTCTTCTTTTTCTTTTGTGGGGGACTTACTACTCTCGGTCTGTCCTCACTCAACTCCCTAGCCTCTGCTGGCTCCTCCTGTCTTCCCTCAACCCTCATTTTTTGCACTCTCTCTCCTAAGGGGATACCTATGCGTGGAGGGGTTTCAGGGACCGGCTCTGGCCTCCTGTATCCACGTCTGTATGCTTTCCTATCTCCTTTGCTAAGATATTTGAGCATGGCTTTTGATAGAGGCCTTGGGCTTCTGTACCCTAGCTCATGCTCTGTGGGGTGGAACTCCTTCATTGGATACAGTCGCGCATTAGGCTCTGCAGAGGGCAGCTTCTCTGCTTGAATATCGCCAAAGACCAAACCAAAGAACCTCTGTAGGATTAGATTTGGATGATTGAGGTCCTCTTTGGCTTTCTTTTGTGCCTTCACTTTTGATTTCTCACCCTTTTGAGTAGCACACTTCTTTTTTATTAATCCCACCATGTCTTCGAAGATGAGTTGTGCGTAATCAAGGGGCAGATTGAARTAGATTCCATATACAATGGAAAGCATGGCGTGTGAGGCTTGGTCATGGCTGCCGACCTTCCCTGTTAGACAACAATTCACTATCGGAAACAGAGTGTTCCAAATTGGGGGAAGGCCTTTCCTTTTGAATTCAATCCTTTTTACAATTTTAGTCTTTGCAGTATAGGAGTGAAATTCAAGAAACTCTATCAGTTCGGCGTCTGTCGGTGATGGAGCGAAGGTATCCAAATTCAGATTTGCCAAGGAAGGAAGGTGCAGGGCTGTGCACAGGGAGGTGACATTCAATTCCATTGGAATAAGCGATTTTACAGTAGGGTGTGAAGCATAACCTAGTATGCTTAATCCAGAATTGTCGAGGGTAGTAATATAAGAACTGAGTAAGAATTGGGTAATATATGTTTCAGGGCTAGGTTTAGTTGCTGAGAGAGCATAGTATAAAGGATGGTTGCGAAGGATTTCAATGAGAGGATAGGTGAATTCAGGAAAGCCAAATGAAGATGGAGCGAAAAAATAGTTGTTGGGATTCTTTACCAGGACCACTCTCTCATATCGATTTTGGAAAAACGATAGGGCATGAGAGGTGAGTGCCTGTGATTGATTTACCTCGTTGTCGCTAGAGTTATTCACATATTGAACGGAGGCAGATGAACTTGACGACATTGTTGAAGGTATTGGAAAGTTTGAAATTTTGCAGGTTTGATCGGAAAGCTTGAGGTTCGTCGGAGTATAAGGAGTAATGTAAAGGTTTACGTTTTGGGGGGAAGGGGTWTTTATAGTGAGGGATTTTGAATGGGAACCGTTTAATAGGTGAAGAGGCGTGATCAGTGGCTTTTTGGAAGGACGAATCAAAATATGACACGTGGTGTTGGGAAGACGAATGATTGATGACGTGCGCCCCTGTTTCTGACGCGCGTGTGATTAACTTTAACCCTTATCCACATAACCACGCGCACCATATCAATAATAGAGAACTATAGAAGAGAGTTCTGTTAGAGGCCTAAGGGTAACAGAGCCTCTGTGATATGTGTGGGGCCTTCTAACATGTTACACCTTTATTTACCTAAACGGTTTGAAAATCCTCAGAGAGATGAGTACTTGCTCAGTTCAGACCCACAGAGCCTCTAATAGAAGCGTCAGAGATTCTGATGAGTTGACCTCTGAGAACAAGATACTTCAAAAGTTTTGGCACCTTCTGAGGTTTTGATTTTTAATTCAAAACTCCCCCTATGAGCTAGCTTCCATGGCTCCCCCTCAAACTAAAAAACATTTAAAATCCTAAGAAGAGGTATCGACAGAGAATCCGTTCAAAGAGCCTCTGAGAGTTA
>NW_020201231.1:29509-31550 GCF_001531365.2 Cynara cardunculus var. scolymus | reverse complement strand
AACTCTCATAAAATGAAACAAAATTCATAATAACCAGTTCCAAATGCTTATTAAACTGTATGTAAGCAATTCATATCCAAAGCTCTTAATACACTCACCTTTAGAAATCAAGAATCAAAGCCTTTGAAATCCTCTTTCTGTGAAATCCTCTTGATTCTTCAGAGAAAATTTCTAAACGTAGTATGTGTGTGTATATCCTTTTCTTCACAAAATTATATATATATATATGAAAGAAACAGGAGAGGTTGTGGGTCGGCACAACCAGCCGACCTTCCCCCTTTTATTTTAAAATTAATGAATTTTTTTAATTTCCAACATAATTATTACACACATACACACATAACAACTAGAATATTACAATATTCCCTCCTTAAAAGAATTCCGTCCCGGAATTTTACTTAAACAAAAAGGTAGGGATATTTCATCCGCATTTCCGATTCTGATTCCCAGGTGGCATCTGGTCCTTTATGATAACGCCACTGAACCTTTACCAATCCAATCTCTTTGTTTTGTAACTTCTTTACTTTGAAATCAGTTATTTGTTCAGGGGTTTCTTCAAAACATAATCTCTCATCTAACTTAATCTCAGGTAATGGTACTGCCACATCTGGACTTATTAAACACTTCCTCAAATTTGACACATGAAACGTGTCATGAATTCCACTTAATTCCAAAGGAAGTTCTAACTTATAGGCCACTTCCCCAACTCTTTCAATAATAGGAAATGGTCCAACATATCTTGGACTTAACTTCCCTCTCTTTCCCAAACGTACCATTTCTTTCCAAGGTGATACTTTCAACATTACTTTATCACCTATTTGAAATTCAATCGGCTTCCGACGTTTATCTGCATAACTTCTTTGTCTATCTTGTGCAGCTTTCATTCGTTCCCGTATTACTCCAATTTTAACTGTAGTTTGCTAAACTAACTCAGGCCCAGCTAACTGTTTTTCACCTATTCCATTACAGCACAAAAGAGTTTTACATTTTTGTCCATACAAAACCTCAAAAGGTGCTGCCTGAATACTTGAGTGGTAGCTATTGTTGTATGCAAATTCAACCAAAGTCAAATGACTATCCCGCGACCCTCCAAAATCAATAATACAGGATCTCAACATATCTTCTAAAGTTTGGATAGTGCGCTCACTTTGTCCATCGGTCTGAGGATGATAAGCTGTAGTTAGCTTAATTTGTGAACCCATTTCTCTCTGAAAACTCGTCCAAAACATAGAAGTGAAACGACTATCTCTATCAGAAATAATCGATAAAGGAACACTATGTCGTGTCACTATCTCATCAATGTATAACTTTGCCAATCTCTCCATCGAATATGACTCTTTCATAGGTAAGAAGTGTGCAGATTTAGATAACCGATCTACTATCACCCGTATAGCATCATACCCTTTCGATGTTCTCGGCAATTTGGTTATGAAATCCATAGTAATATGATCCCACNGCATCATACCCTTTCGATGTTCTCGGCAATTTGGTTATGAAATCCATAGTAATATGATCCCACTTCCAAACCGGAATTTCTAAAAATTGTAACTTACCATAGGGACGCTGATGTTCAATCTTTACTTGAAGACATGTCAGGMATTGTTCAACATGTTTAGCAATATCTTTCTTCATACCTGGCCACCAATAATGGTGCCTCAAATCCCGATACATCTATTTTGTACCTGGATGTATCGCAAAACGTGACTTATGAGCCTCATCCAAAATACGTTTTCTAAGATCACCATAATATGGTACCCAAATTCTATTCTGGAATTTCCAAAATTCTCTGTCATCTTTCACCAAATCAGATATTAATCCACCCAATCTTTCCTGTTTGATCTTGTTCTCTTTCATTGCCTCATGTTGAAATTCTCGTAACTCTTCTTGAATATTGGGTAATAACTCAACTCGTAGGACTGTAGCTTTGATAGTTCCACTTTTCTCTTGTCGACTTAGTGCATCAGCCACTACGTTTGCCTTTCCTGGATGATATAAAATCTTACAATCATAATCACTCAACAATTCCAACCATCTTCTCTGA
>NW_020201231.1:18205-25868 GCF_001531365.2 Cynara cardunculus var. scolymus | reverse complement strand
TGCAGCTTCAGGACAATACTGCATTTTAAATTTAACCACAAATTCTTCCCACAACATGGTCTTCAGAATATTCAGATCTGAACTGGACAAGACTTCCCACCAATACAAAGCACTTGATCTCAAACGAGATACAACAAACATAACTTTGTCTTCTTCTGCACTTTTACTGATTTGCAGACTCAGCTTTATCTCCTTAAGCCAACACATAGCTTTAACAGGATCACGCTCACCAAAAATTTAGGAGGTTTACAAGCAAGAAACATATTGATATCTCCTCCCTTTTCTACTGAGGACGAAGTGAGGGGTACAGATGTACCAGTTACCGGTGTACTTGCTCCGGCTTCCTCCTGATCGGAATTTTTTACCACATTTGGATTAGTTTGGTTTGTACGCTTTAACAAATTTACCAAACTTTCCTGAAACTTTCCCAGCTCTGCTGCCAACATACCTTGAGTAATATACTCGGGGTCAGAAACATTATGTCCACCCCTTACTCTTCCTCGACCACGACCAGACATTGAACTTCCTTGGGCCGACAATTCCTGTTCTTGTCTAGTACCTCTACCTCTTCCTCGTCCTCTGCTACGACTTCGTGTTTCTATTACACTTTCTGGATCCTCTCCATGTATAACATTTCTTCTTCCCCGACCTCTTCCATAACCAGTTGAGGTCCTTCCCGATTGATTGAGATTATCTGCCATTTCTCAGTATGTAACCTTTTTTGTCACATTTAAACACACATGATTATTCTCATAATCACAACATAATAACACATTTATCCTCACGTCTACTCATAACTCAGATTATATCAGTCATATATAGTCTATCTCTCTCATAATAGGTTCAGCTATAACATATTCTCATGTTCATAGACCCAGTGAAACCTATTATCATAACTTCCCACACCACTAGTTTAAGTCTAAGTATTTCGTAAATACCCAGATCCCTTAAACTAAGGCTCTGATACGAACTGTAACAACCCACATATTTATCCAACATTTATGTAACAACTCACATTTTCCATGTATAGTGTAACAACCCTCATAATCCCATATACATAAAATTTACATTATCATATATTCATAATACTAAAAATAGTATTATTACAAAACAGGGACTAACAAAATGTATCTTTAATTCATATTTGAACAGACTATTATCATCATTTATCCTTTTCCTTTGCCCTTATCTTGCAAAGTACGCTGTCCTGCAAAACAAGTTAATCCAACAACTGAGCGTTACACCAAAAGGTCTAGTGAGTGTATAAATCTCATACAAACAATATACATTCCAAACAATCAGTTTAGAATNACTAAACTTTTCCCTTTCCTTTATCTTGTGAGGTATGATGATCTGCAAAACCGGTTAGTCCAACAACTGAGCATTAGACCAAAAAGGTCTAGTGAGTGTATAAATCTCAAACAAACAACATACATTCTAAACCATCAGTTCAGAATCAAACCTGTTCTGATACATAAACATATTTATGTCTCTCGCGGTTACACCGTCATTACATCTCTCTCGCGGTTACACCGCCTTTTCATCTCTCTCGTGGTTACACCGCCATTTCATCTCTCTCATGGTTACACCGCCATTACATCTCTCTCGCGGTTACACCGACATTTCATCTCTCTCGCGGTTACACCGCCATTACATCTCTCTCGCGGTTACACCGCCATTACATCTCTCTCGCGGTTACACCGCCATTATATCTCAAAAACACTTCAAAATTATATCTCATAACCCGGATTATTATCATGATGTGGGTGTCCTTGCGGAAAATTTGGAAAAGGTGGTATAGTTCCAAAGGCAGGCAGTTGATTTTCTAAATGTGGAATCTCAGGGATGATTGGGGGAGGTAAATCCATGTTACGAGGGAGTAGAGCAAAAAATACTATTTGAGCCCTCCTTTTTTGGTGAAACGTCCTCTCAATATCGGGATCCAATTAAAAAATTTCCCCACGATGTCTCCGTGACATACACTATTTTCAAAACGGTTTAAAATAGAACCAGAAAAATCAAATCTTTTACTTTAAAAAAAAGGAAAACTTTCAACTTGTCAATCCCCGGCAACGGCGCCAAAAACTTGATCGCGTGCGTGCTAACACACCACAGACTACAATCAGGACCAAAAGCAAGTATACAAATAATCCCAATATCCTCTTTCAAGTAATAAAAGTGGTACAAGTACCGCATATCATCCACAGGGATCATAGTAAAAGTTTAGAAGAAAGTAAAGTTAAGGAAATGATTTTAGAAGGCGAAATTGAAGACTTTGATTTGAATAGAGTTAACACAACTACAAATTAACAGGAGATAACAGATAATAAAATCAAGCTAGGGTGTATGACTCTTCGGGTGAGATGTAAATACTAATTCCAGTAGACCAATGCTGTCAAAATGCTACAGCATGAGACCATGCTGACAGATTGCTACAACATTAAATCAGTAACAACTATTTTCACCAATTACTTTGAAGGTATTCCTCTCGGACTTCACCAATGCACTGATATTATAGCTTTCAACCCATATCTCTATGAGGTATCTAGACCAGTGAAAGTGACAAATTGTGTCGTCAAAATATATGGATAAACAAATCTCTTTGTTAAAAAATCACTCTCTCGAGTGGATTCCCATATCATTCAAGTTGACGTGTTCTGAATAGCTCATCTCTGAGTCCATTCCACTTTAACATTTCAAAGTCATCAACCCGTCGAGAATTAATAATTTAGAAAATACGGACAACAAATCTCTTTGTTAGCAACTTTCGCAAGTCTACTTTCTATATCATCCACATTGACGTGCAATCAATGGCTCAACTTAGAGTCCATGGCACTTTAACACTTTCAAAGTGATTAACTCGTCAAGAAGTGTCATTAATTTTATAAAACTTGAAATAAAAAAGTAAAACATTGTTGTTACATGAAAGGGTCGACTATATTTGATTTAAAACCTCACCCTTTTCGTCCTACACCCGAGCAAAAAAATTTAGCTACTCGTGACTAAAAGTAAATGACAAGAAATATAAAGTGCGATAAACGAAGACATAAAATAAATACGGAAAGTAAATGACGGAATATAAATGACAGAATGTAAAGGATGCGGAAAGCGTAATATGTAAATGACGTAAATAAAATGTAAGTAAGCGTAAATAAATAAAAGACGGAATATTAAGAACGGGAAAATAAAGAAAGCGATTAAAGAAACTCGAAATTTAGCCAAAAGATTAATAATATTAAGAAACTTGTTTTTCAAGTAGTATATCAACCTACTTGAAGAGAGAAACAAAAGAGATACTAGAGATTATGAGGTGTGATGTGTGTGGAATACTAAACCCATCATCCCTTTTATTACTAGAGATTATATGGGGGCAAAATGGACATTTCACACCAACTTAGTTCAAAAGAAACTAGAAGGTACATTAAAGTAAACTAATATTTAAAAAGCACATAAATTAGTCTTAACAAACTCCAGCTAATCTGATCAAAACACAGCTGTTCCAACTTTAGAAGCCTTTCAAAAGTCTTCCCATGGTCTTGTCGGTCAACTCTAAGTCCTTTCCATCTATTTCTCCACCATCAAGTCATGCTGTCACATTCCCACAGCATCAACCTGCTCCAACCTGTCCAAAATAAGCTTAATTTAGACCAAAATCCACCAAAACAGGTTCAACATTCTTCTTAGCATAAAAACAAGAGAAAAGAGAGAAAATGACTCAAAGTTGGGATATAAATAGAAAATAACCTATCTAAAAGACGATAAAAAGGTACTTTATGCACTAAATACTTAGTGCGTATCAGAGCGCCATCCAAATATTCCCTTGACACAAAGTCAGGTAAAGTAACAACTAGATCACTTAGATTTCCAGTTGTGACAACAGTTGAGACAACTGTTGTGCCTACGTTCAGTGTTGGCATAATGTTAGCACTGGTAGGACTTCCGACTTATCCTTATGGAAAGTCTGAAGACTCTATTCTGGTCATTCCAGCTAGTTCACAAAGAACTGCGGGTTGAGCAACAGATGCTCTGGACTCAAGTGTACCTAAGTGTATCAGCCCTAGACTCAAGGTGCATTGAATCGAAGTCGTAGGCTGGGGCATAGGCCTACTTGTTTCAATATCTACATTCTCCAAATGAGAAGTAGATAGATGATGTGCTAAATCCACGTGTGAAGATAAAACTGTTACTTGTTGAGAAGCAATAGAGTGGTTGGGGGTGTGCATTTGCATAGCTGGGCTAGCTATGTCTGTTTCAATACCAACATTCAATGAATGAATGTCGATAGCAGATGTGGGTGCCCAACTAAGTGTATCAATTAAGATAGGAGCATTTTCCTCGTTTTGAGCTCGACACTCACCCTCTCCATCTTTTTCTCTTTCCCCTTCACAGACTCTCTCAGAATTTTTAACTTGAACTCCCTTATCTCCTTCATTCTGTATTGCATTCAAGAGTTGATCTATCTCACCAAAATCATTTCCGAAGTCTTCTATAAAATCAACTTCAAATGATAAATTTTGAAGATTCGGACAATGTTGCTAATCTTGGTTGGCATCAAAGATGTCATCAAGATTATCTATGATTGCTACGACTTGAATGTTTTCAGTAACTGTAGGATGAGTAGCATCATCATCAGCATCATCACTGTCATCATCATTATCATCAGCCTGAGTTGCCTCATCTGATAATGTATCTTCGGAGCTTGAAGAAGTTGTGGAAGTACTATCTATTGTAGTATGATGCAGGTCAGAGTCTGTAACAACCCATATAGTCCATGTACAGATAATTCACATCATCATACTCATAATACTAAAAATAGTATTGTTACAAAACATGGACTAATAAAAACTTTCTTTAATACATATATGAGTAAACAAAATGCCATCAACACTAAACTTTTCCCTTTCCTTTATCCTGTGAGGTATGATGATCTACAAAACCGGTTAGTCCAATAACTGAGTGTTAGACCAAAAAGGTCTAGTGAGTGTATAAATCTCAAACAAACAACATACATTCTAAACAATAATTTCAGAATCAAACCTATTTTGATACATAAACATATTTATGTCTCTCGCGGTTACACCGTCATTACATCTCTCTCGCGGTTACACCGCCATTTCATCTCTCTCGCGGTTACACCGCCATTACATCTCTCTCGTGGTTACACCGCCATTACATCTCTCTCACGGTTACACCGCCATTACATCTCTCTCGTGGTTACACCGCCATTATATCCCAAAAACACTTCAAAATTATTTCAACACAATAACCGGATTTGAAGTCCGGTCAACTTTGTCCGGACATGAAGTCCGGACAAACAGTTAGAATATATTTCGACATTCAGGACCAGAGCCCCTCTGGTCTCTCTTCCAGAGCTTCTGGTTTCACGACCAGAGCCTCTGATTCCAAACCATACTTAGAATATAATTCAACATCCTGGACCAGAGCCCCTCTGGTCTTTCTTCTAGAGCTTCTGGTTTCACGACCAGAGCCGCTGGTTGAACTAACCAGACTTAGGATATATTTCAACATATGGTCTCTCTACCAGAGCCCCTCTGGTCTCTCTACCAGAGCCCTGCTGGTCTCTCTTTAAGAGCTTCTGGTTTCACGACTAGAGCCTCTGGTTTAACTAACCAGACTTAGGATATATTTCAACATACTCGACCAGAGCCCCTCTTGTCTCTCTTCCAGAGTCCCTCTGGTTTAACTAACCAGACTTAGGATATATTTCAACATACTCGACCAGAGCCCCTCTGGTCTCTCTACCAGAACCCCTCTGGTCTCTCTACCAGAGCCCCTCTAGTCTCTCTTCCAGAGCTTCTGGTTTCACGACCAGAGCCTCTTGTTTAACTAACCAGACTTAGGATATATTTCAACATACTCGACCARAGCCCCTCTGGTCTCTCTACCAGAGCCCCTCTGGTCTCTCTTCTAGAGCTTCTGGTTTCAAAAGACATGACCAACCAGAGAACCGGTCATCTCTTGTCCGATTTAGGATTAAGTCTGGACAACACTTGAACGGTTTATTGTCCATATACAGATAATCCACATACATATTATATTCATAATGACCAGTTCCAAATACTACTAAATTATACGTAAACAATTTATACTCAAAGCTTTAATACACTTACCTTAGAAATCAGATATCCTAGCTTTGAATTCTCTTCTTCTTTTTCGGCCAATCCGTAGGATTCACCAAGGAGTCTTTCCTAATATAGAAAGTGTTTCAAAGGTGTGCTAAGCTTCTTTTTCTTTCAGGTACACTTGTTATTTGGAGTAAGTGTATGACCGCCGCTCAAAGGTCGGCTAACATAACTACGTCACCCACACCCACACACTTCAACATAAAATATTCAGATAAACATAGGCCGCCCCTCAAAGGTCGGCTAACATAACTACATCAMCCACACCCACACACATCTACATAAAATATTCATATAAACATAAARATTTAAATTATTAAATCTAATAAAATAACCCGAATATTACAACATTCCCTCCTTAAAAGAATTCCGTCCCGGAATTCCATTTAAGCAAAAAGGTAGGGATACTTCATCTGCATCTCAGACTCTAATTCCCATGTGGCGTCTGGTCCCTTATGATAACGCCACTGAACCTTTACTAACCCAATTTCTTTGTTTCGCAACTTCTTTAATTTATAGTCAGTAATCTGTTCAGGGGTTTCTTCAAAACATAATCTCTCCTCTACCTTAATTTCAGGTAATGGTACTGCCACATTTGGACTTATTAAACACTTCCTCAAATTTGAAACATGAAACATGTCATGAATTCCACTTAGTTCCAGAGGAAGTTCTAATTTGTAAGCCACTTCCCCAACCCTTCCAATAATAGTGAATGGTCCAATATATCTTGGACTTAATTTTCCTCTTTTTCCAAAACGTACCACTCCTTTCCAAGGTGATACCTTTAACATCACTCTATCACCTTCTTGAAATTCAATCAGTTTTCGACGTTTATCTGCATAACTTCTTTGTCTATCTTGTGCCGCTTTCATCTGTTCTCGTATTACTTCAATTTTATCCGCAGTTTGCTGAACTAATTCTGGCCCAGCTAACTGTTTCTCACCTATTTCATTCCAACACAAAGGAGTACTACATTTTCGTCCATACAGAACCTCGAAAGGTGCTGCCTGAATACTTGAATGGTAGCTATTGTTGTACGCAAATTCCACCAGAGCCAAATGACTATCCCATGATCCTCCAAAATCAATTATACATGCTCTAAGCATATCTTCTAAAGTTTGGATAGTTCGTTCACTATGTCCATCAGTTTGAGGATTATAAGTTGTACTTAGCTTAATTTGCGAACCCATTTCTCTTTGGAAGCTCTTCCAAAAAATAGAAGTGAAACGACTATCTCTATCAGAAACAATTGATAAAGGAACACCATGTCGTGTCACTATCTCATCAATGTATAATTTTGCCAATCTCTCCATCGAATATGACTYTTTCATAGGYAAGAAGTGTGCAGATTTAGATAACCGATCTACTATCACCCATATAGCATCATACCCTTTCGATATTCTCGGCAATTTTGTTATGAAATCCATAGTGATATGCTCCCATTTCCAAACTGGAATTTCTAAAGATTGCAACTTACCATAAGGGCGCTGGTGTTCAATCTTTACTTGGAGACATGTCAG
>NW_020201231.1:13596-15513 GCF_001531365.2 Cynara cardunculus var. scolymus | reverse complement strand
AGATCAGACAATTTCTTTGAAGTATCCAGGAGTTTACCTTCTAACTCCTTCTAAAGCATTTCAAACTTTTTCTTCTGATTAAACAACTCTCGTTTCTCTTCATCTGAGCTGCTTTTGTCATTCTCCRAAGCAATGTCAAGCCACTTTCTTTTCTCAGTAAGCTCTTTGGCAATTGCTGTATACTTCGTTGAAGTATTTCTTTTCTCAATAGCAAATTGCTTTATCTCAACGTCTAAAGCCTTTTGCTTTAGATCAATGCTTTCTGACAGTTTTTGTAGTTGGCTCTGACAGTCTTCAGAGATGTCCTTCTTTTCTTTAGCATTTTTTGCTCGTTCCAAAATGATAAGCTGCTCAAAATCCGAGATTTGCTTTAGAAGCATCTTTGCATTCAGCTCGAGAGAGTTAATCTTATTTTCATAAGATTCTCGTTCAGTTCCAAACTTTCTTTCAACTCCAATGAATCTCTTMTTCTCCTTCTCAAATTCTGCTCTTTCCATATTCAAATTCTTTTCTGCTGTCAGATATTTCTCCTTCTCTAAGTCTAGTAATTTCTTTAACTCATTCAGATCATTCTCAGACTTATGGAACTTCTCAGTTAAATTCTTTATTTCTGTATTATTCCTCTCATGAGAGTTCCTCTCAACAGTTAATTCATTTTGAACTTTTTGGAATTTAGAGAACAAATCGTTATTAGTCTTAATCCTTGTATTTATCTCTTTATGACATTCCATTCTGACATCATTCAAATAATTTTTAAGTTTATCAATTTGAGATTTGGATTCATTCTCAACCCTTTCTAACTTTTCTTTATGCTACCGATTCAAAGTTTCAATACACTTCTCATTACCATAATTCAGAATTTTATAATACGCAATACTCTTTTCTAGCTCAACAATCTTATCTCTCAACTCTTTTATAATATCTGCCATTTAAAAAAATTTATCAGCTAAAGATCTATGCAGTGAAATCAGTTAAAAGAAACAAGAACAGTTTAAGCTCAAAAAGAATAGAAAAACACTAAAATTGAAAACACACACAAAACAGATAAACGATGATCCAAAAAAAACCTAACAACAATAAAACTAAGAAACCAAAACAGTCCAAAACAATTATCCAAGTCCAAAATCTGATTCTAGTCCAAACCAACACAACTTTTCACAATTATCAAAAGTCCACTTGAATGCTTCTCGTATTAGTTACTTCACTTGGACTGCTGTGTTGCTGAATGAAGTGTCTCCAATGAAGAAACCTGCTTATGTTCCTTCAAAACTGTGTAGCTTCAAAACTGAATGAAGTATTGGGAAGCAGACAAAGAAAATAGTGCTTATGTTCCTTGAAAGGTTGTCTCTCCCACCAGGCCTTAAAAAGTCCAGCAAACAGTTTTAAGTATTTTTCCTTACGTGACCTATGCTGAACCTGCTGCAGCAAACAGTCTGCTGTCAAGATATACCAATAAGAACAACCAAACAGATTTTAAAAACAGCAATAAGATATGTTACCAAACAACAGACAGCAAACAGATTTTAAACTGTATGAACCTGCTGCTGTTTCATACCTTAAAACAGTACTCTAAACTGTTGTTAATAACTGAGTAGCTGCTGCTTCAGATTTTAAGCTCAACAACCAAATCTGTGTCAAACAACAACTACTTTCCACTTTTGTTGCTGCTGCACCAAACATCAACTGCTTCAAATCTTAATACACTCTCAAAACACAGACAAGCTGTCCATACAATGAATATATCTAAGTCTTAAACAACCTCTTAAAACACTTAAAACAATCTCTTTCTATGAAGAAACTGAAACAAATGTCAATTCAGTAAATGCTGGCTAGTCTGAAACAGGCCAGTCGTCAATCATGCAGCTTGATGATCCAGTCACTGCGAGAACTCTGGTTACTAGTGAGAAAGTTTCTAAG
>NW_020201231.1:10505-12116 GCF_001531365.2 Cynara cardunculus var. scolymus | reverse complement strand
TTATCCAACAATTCTTTCAATTGAGACATTAACTCCTTTAACTCAGAAGGAGCTAATCTATATGGTGCACGTGCCACGGGTGTTGCTCCAGAAATTAATTCACTCTGAAATTCTATCATTCGGTATGGAGGTAGACTTATCAAATCTTCTGGAAATACTTCAGGAAATTCCCTTACGATTGGGATATCCTCCATCTTTCCTTTCACTTTCTTCATATCTATAGCATATGCAAGAAAACTAACACACCGCTTCTGTACATACTTCCTAGCCTTTAGAACTGAAATTAGGCTAGCGTAACGATCCCGTCGATCTCCATAAATCACAACTCTTCCTTTTTCAGGTAATTCTACATGAATCATCTTTTCATTACAGACTATGTTGGCTTGGTTTTCAGCTAACCAATCCATACCTATTATATCAAATTCCCTTAAAGGCAAAGGAAATAACTGTATAGGCATCTCACATCCTTCTATACTTATAACACATTTATCAATTCTTTCCTTAACCAAAACTTCACTATCATTTGCTGTTTCCACAATTAGATCCTCACTCAATGCTTTAGATTCGAAATGTGTGCAGTTAACAAATGATGGTGACACAAAAGAACGATTTGCACCTGAATCAAATAAAACTTTGGCACATACTGAATTAACAAGGAATGTACCTATTACAACTTAAGGGTGCTCTTCTGCCTCACCTCTTGTCATCTGAAAGGCTCTTCCTCTTGCAGACTCCTCACGTCTTATTTCTCCTCTACCACTTGTATTAACACGATATCTATTTGTCCACGACCTGTTGGCACATAACCAGATCCTTGGCCCGCAGAATATCCAGATACCCTATTTCCAACAAAACCAGACCCTCGACCTTTAGCTTGCGGACAATCGGCATTCACATGTTGAGATGAATTACAAGTAAAACACCTCCATCTCATCTGACAATCCCGAGCTATATCTCCTGGTTCCTGACATTTAAAACATACTCCAGATTCTGTATTGCAATTTCCCTGATGTATTTTATGACATCRAACACATGCTTTATCCGCAACCCTTGAAATTGGTCGATTCAAATTTTCCATAAACCTCGGTCTACGGAAATTAGTTACTGTAGTTTCCCCTTTTCTTTTCTCTCCAACCCTWTCTTGTGGTTGTCGGTTAATATCTTGTTCCAGTATTTCAGCAGCATCAACTGCCGCCTGAAATGTTGTTGGATTCCTGGATATCACATACTTCTGAWGATTCGATTCCAATCCCCAGATATACTTTCGCACTTTACTGTTTTCAGATATAATATAGGCTTCAGCAAACCTAGAATGTTCCATGAAAAATTCTGTATACTGGCGGACTAACATGTTTCCTTGTTCAAGACGAAGGAAATCATCTTCCAACATTCTTACTGCAGCTTCAGGACAATACTGCATTTTAAACTTAACCACAAATTCTTCCCACATCATAGTTTTCAGAATATTCGGATCTGAACTTGACAGAACTTGCCACCAGTATAAAGCACTTGATGTCAAACGAGATACAGCAAACATAACTTTATCCTGTTATACACTTTTATTGATTTGTAAACTCAACTCTATCTCCTTAAGCCAACACATAGCTTTAA
>NW_020201231.1:7589-9362 GCF_001531365.2 Cynara cardunculus var. scolymus | reverse complement strand
GGTTACACCGCCATTATATCTCAAAAACACTTCAAAATTATTTCAACACAATAACCGAATTTGAAGTCCGGTCAACTTTGTCCGGATATGAATTCCGGACAAACACTTAGAATATATTTCGACATTCAGGACCAGAGCCCCTCTGGTCTCTCTTCCAGAGCTTCTTGTTTCACGACCAGAGCCTCTAGTTCCAAACCATACTTAGAATATAATTCAACACCTAGGACCAGAGCCCCTCTAGTCTTTCTTCCAGATCTTCTGGTTTCACGACCAGAGCTGCTGGTTGAACTAATGTAATATTCAGTTTTTAATTTTTGATTTAATATTTTTGAAACAAATATATATATATATATATGTGTGTGTGTGTGTGTGATAGGAATGTATGAGGTATGTGTAGTTATTAGGATGTGTATAAGGGAAATAGGGGGGAGGTCGGTTGGAGGCACCGCCTACCTCATTTCCTTATTGCTATAAATAGGAATTTTGAAATTGATGAAGAGTTTTACATATACACTATATTTAGAAAGCTTCCTTTGAGAATCATACGGATAAAAGAAGAGGATGCAAAAGCTTTGGACATTTGATTTATAAGGTGAGTGTATTAAAGCTTTGAGTATAAAGTTGTTTGCATACAATTCAGTAGTTATTAGAACTGGTTATTTATGGTTTATAGTTCATATTGTGCGGATATTTCCTTAAACCGTCCATGTATTGACCGGATTGATATCTGGACAGTTTCATCCGGATTATAAACCGCTCAAGTGTTGTCCGGAGTCTTCCCTAAGCCGGTCAAGAGGTGACCGAATCTCGTCTAAACCGGTCAAAGGTTGGCCAATGTATTGACCGGATTGTTTTAAACCGGTCAAAGGTTGGGCTATGTGTTGACCGGATTATTTTAAACCGGGTAAGTTATGAGCGGGGTATTGTCCGGACTTGTAGCCCGGACTTGTAATCCGGACAAAGATATTGACTAAATTCTAAGTGTTAACCGGACAAAGCTTATACAAAGTGTTATCCAGATTGTTGACCGGAGATGATATAACCCTTTTGATATTCCAAGTGTTTGTCCGGATTCTATATCCGGACAAGGCTGACCGGACTTCAAATCCGGTTAAATTGTTGAATCATTTTAAAGATATAATGGCGGTGTAACCGCAGGAGAGATGTAATGGCGGTGTAACCGCGGGAGAGATGTAAAGGCGGTGTAACCGCGGAAGAGATGTAATGGCGGTGTAACCGCGAGAGAGAGATGTAATGGCGGTTTAACTGCAAGAGAGAGATGTAATGGCGGTGTAACCACGAGAGAGATGTAATGGTGGGGTAACCGTGAGAGAGATGTAATGGCGGTATTACCACGAGAGAGATGTAATGGCGGTATAACCGCGGGAGAGATGTAATGGTGGTGTAACCGCGAGAGAGATGTAATGGCGGTGTACCCGCGAGAGACATAAATAAGTTTATGTGTCAGAACAGGTTTGATTCTGAATTGATTATTTGGAAAGTATATTGTTTGTTTGAGAATTATACACTCACTAGAGCTTTTTGGTCTAACGCTCAGTTGTTGGACTAACCKGTTTTGCAGGTCATCATACCTCGCAGGATAAAGGAAAGGGAAAAGTTTAGTTATTCAAAATGTATTATAAGAAAGTATTTTGTTAATCTGTATTTTGTAAATGATGTTATATTTTGTGTTATGAATATGATGATGTGGATTATCGGTACATAGAATATGTGGGTTGTTACAGTTGGTATCAGAGCCTTAGTTTAAGGGAT
>NW_020201231.1:0-2829 GCF_001531365.2 Cynara cardunculus var. scolymus | reverse complement strand
AGGATCAAAATGCTCGGAATTGAATTGTGAATCTTTGTTATTCACAAACTTTTGTGATTTGATCATTTTAAATCAAGATTTAATCGGATTTTGTGTTTTTAAAATTTTTTCGTGTTCTTGATTTTTTTTAAAAACCAGTGTTTTTGATCCATTTTTTTTAAAAGTTTTTCCTATTTTTGTGTTTTTGATAGGTTTTAATCTACTTTTGAATTTTAGTTTGATTGAATTGTTGTTAAACCGTCCAAATTAAAAATGCCCAACCGGTTTAAGTCTGGCCCAACAGGCTAAACCGATCAAAACTAAGCTTCCTTTCTTGTTCTCTGCAAAAACCTTGACCACAGAAGCATCAATCGGATTCTAATCTTGTTCATCTTGTTATCACATCTCTTGACCGGATTGTTCACCGTGCATCAATCGGATTCGAGCAAGGTTAAACCGCACACTGCTTGACAGGGTTTCTTGAGCGGTTTAAACTAAAGCGCACATCATTCAATCGGATTCGTACAACTCAGCGGATTCGTGCAAAGCTTGAGCGGATTAAGATATAAACCGCAGAAAGCTTGAGTCGCACGACAAGCTTGATCGGACTCTAAATCGTTCAACAGGTTTTCTTTTTCGATTTCATCTCATTTCAAAGTTTTTCAATTTGAGCGATTTATTCATAAACCGATCACCTCTTGAACGGTTTAGTGACCTGTTTAAGTTTAGTCTTGAGCGGAGTAGGGTTAAATCGTATAACTATTGACCGGACTTCGATTGTTTCATCTGTGTTCTAATTTGCTGGCTTGATTTGGACATCTATGTTGCTGTTTTGATTTTGAAATTATGGATAGTTTCATTGGTCATGGCAATCTGTTTGTTCGATTACAGAACTGTGATTGAATTTCGATTTGATTGTTTGATTCATTGCAAAACAAGGTGCTGTAAATTTGTTCATTCATTACATTGTATAAAAAATCCATATTGTTTACTGTTACCATCTTCAACCATGTTCAATTTAGTTCCTRTTATTAATTGATTGGATGAGTTTGTGTTGAAGGACCAGGGGATCAAGTTCAAAGTCAATTTCTATAAATCGAACACAGGGGTGCTCAGTTGTGTTTGCTGTGTGTACACAAAAGTCAGAAACTATCAATTTGTTGTGTAGAAAAGGTCTATGGTTTGTATTTCAAGAGTTCCTGGCTGGATTAGGCTTTTATTCACACAGCAGGCTGGATTATACACAACATTGGATGTAGCTACTGTTGGTTTGAGTGCTGAAGCTGCATAATAACTCGAGCAAATTTCACCACCAAGATAGCAGAGTTCGTTGTTATACTTGTGAAGCTTTATACAACAATGCAAAGATTTGTAAATTGCACACTGTCGAGCTGAGGTCACATATAGACCGGTGCAAAGCAAGGAAGAATGCAGCAGGTTTAGTGATCTGTTTTTAAACAGATTTGAAGCAGAATGTGCTGGTGACAGCTAAGGGTTTTTAATACTATAACATAAGCTTATTCAAGTTGATCACTATTGGTTTATTCATCACAGGTTCTGTAATTGTATGTAATTACTGTTGTGATTGCACAGAAAATTAAAGACTGTTTTGAGTTCATGCAGTGAGTGATTAACTTTCACATTGAGCCGACCCGACTGTATTCAAACAATCTTGATTTGTCTTGGATAGCTAGCTTTGAGGGACTTGAGAGCTTATGTTAATTGATTTGTAACAGCAAGTACTACAGCAGGTTTAGTAGCAGCATTTCAATGACTCTGAAAGCCAGACTTGAAGTTGATTTGAGGTTACTGTATAAGGAACTAGTGTTGATCAGAATTGAAGACTGTTTGTGTTGATCTTAACTGTATTGGCTTTGTTTTATGTGATTAAGAACAACAATTTTAAATTAACAGTTTTCTGTATTGGCTTTACAGCAGCACCAATCCAAGATACAAATGGCATAAATGAGTTTCTATTAATAGTTCTAAGGGATTTATAATTGTTTTGAGATTGTATTAAGACTTGATCAGTTGCTGTTTGGTAATTGCGCAGGTTTAAACATACAGAGTGGAAAGCAGTTTCATTTTGATTGTAACAGCAGCAGCAACAACAGTGGACAGCTTAGATTGAGTTTGAGTTGCTGTTAGATTGACACAGACTTCAAGTAGCTACACAGATTAGCGCACAGATTCAGGACGAAGCACAAATAGAGACTGCTAGAGGAATCAAGGATTGCAACATCTCTTACACGCTTCAATCAAAGAATTCCTTTCAACATCAACCATTTGAATTGATCACGCATTTCATTTGGTGTAATCATATCAAGGGATTCTGTTTTGGGTCATGTGTACTTGAACTATTTTGTGTAATTTGGACTTGGACAGTTTTATTTTTTAGGTTTATAATTGTTTGAGTTTTATTTTTTTAGATTTTATTTTTGGATCATCTTATATTTGTTTTGTGTGTGTTTTCAGTTTTTGTGTTTTTTTTCTATTTTTTTTAGCTTAAACTGTTCTTGTTTCTTTTAACTGATTTCACTGCATAGATCCTTTAACTGATCTATTTTTTTTCTCTAATGGCAGATATCATAAAGATATCTTCTATATCTAATTCTGTGATGTTTAAGGAACGTTGGTTTGGTACGTATAGCATACCGCCAACGAAATCTGAGCTTAAAGGTCCTAACCTAAAATGGGTACCAAAACCCAATTGATTCAATTTTGCAGGTTAACCGGCATGTGTGGTTCTTAGACTCCGGATGTTCTAAACACATGACTGGTAGAAAAGGACTTCTATCTAACTTTGTTCAATCGTTTGGAGGTATGGTAAGATTTGGAAACAACCAATAC
>NW_020201230.1:74965-76930 GCF_001531365.2 Cynara cardunculus var. scolymus | reverse complement strand
ATATGGTATGTGATTGGAACATTATTTCTCACTAACATATCGGCCGAATTTCAACCTGTGTATCACGAAATTTACTTCGGGGAAAATCAACATACGGACTGCAAAATCGAGAAACAAAATACACTGATCTTCTTATGTTCTCGTTATTTCAAACAAAACCCCTTATCAAACAATTACTATCATCAATCAATAACGGTTCAAGCACAAAAATTATGAAAACGACTTGTCTTTTGAGTTTGAGACCTACGTACTTTCGCTTGGAACCTTGCGAGAGGGGCTGCCGCTTGGAAGTCCTCTAGGGGGACTAACCCTAGAGTCATGCTTCATGGTGATCCTATTGAGGATGTTTGGCATACTTACACATATGAGATCTGACACTAAAAGAAGATGATGTTTTTATAGAAGTGGTTTTATGCATGATTATGAGAAGTGTATTGAATTGTTCTTCATACCCTAAAACTATACGCTTATAAAAAAATTATTTCAACATGAAACCATAATTTTTCACTAAGTTTAAAGCATACATATTCCATATATGTATCTCAGGTAATATCAATGTAAGAGATCAAGGAACCACAAGAAGAGTTATAGTTCTTAAAATAGTAATTATACATGTTAAGGATATTGAACTATTGTTAGAATGATTMCATGAATKTAAAGYTTGCTATTTCAYTATCTCAAATTAACTKAAATGRAAAGAAAGTAGTTGGTGACGACACCTGAAGTTATGGAAAATGGGGCRTCACACCTAGATWGTAGCATAAAAGTCTAGAAGATTGAATCCATGGATGTAGTACAAGACGTTYGAAAACACATATGGTTTTTAGATTGAATAAAATGTTCCCATGAATAAATATGACTGATATTCGTMAGRTAAATTAATACAATGACACATTTGACCAAATTCGGTTTTCTTATGAGCATGATTGTACGARATGATCTAATCACATACGCCTCAATGTTAATCTATTACCTCAAAATAGTATAATATACAATGCCATTGTTGGTCTCGATCATAATAAAGTGGCACTTGTGCTTGTACAAATTTTGCCACTAGACACTACGAAGGGAAAACACATAGAAATTGAAGGTTATTATTTATATATTCCCCCATCATACCGCTGTCAAAACATTCATAACTCCATGTCAGGATACTAAATTTTGTCCCACATCGAAACATTGTTATTTACTTTATGAGAATCTAACTCTTTAAGTATCTTTTTCTCGTGCATTCAGTTTTCAAACATGAGTACTTTAAATATTGGTAAATAGTATTTCTTATTTTGTTCACTTTTCTTTGATAAAAGAATGAAATACGTGGATTTTCAATGTGGTACCTTATCAAGCATTAATGACTTTTTTTCTCTTTTCATTTATGTTTTGGGGAAACCCCAAATTATTGTTCAACTGCTATTTGTTAAAGATTATACTTGTTAAATATGGGACATGCACTCCAAACCTCTAGTTCGTCATTGGAAAATCCCTACACCCACTTGGACAAATCGTGCAGGGTCAAATTCATTTTGTGACCGTGAAGAGCCTAAGGGGTCATCTACCAAATGTAGGATCGAATATTTGAGAAGGCAAAATATATTTATTTTTCTTAGAATTAGGTAATTTGCCTTTTGCTTTTTGGCTTTGACATTTCTTCTCCATTTTCAATTTCATTAACTGGACTCTTGTTTATACTATTCAAAGAAGAAATATGAAGGATCCCCTATTAATACTAACTAGTGTTTGACACCATGCGTTGCATGGTGACAATAATATTTTTTAAAATTACTGAAGTTAGTTAAATGAATCGATGATTATATTTATATATCAAATTAATAAGAATCAATATTACCTTTGATATATGAATCCACCTTATCATTATTGGTTGTTCTTTTAATATATATATAGAGAGAGAAGCGATCAAATGAAACCACTTCAATTTGTAAAAACTACTCTCATTCATCGATTTCA
>NW_020201230.1:72519-73525 GCF_001531365.2 Cynara cardunculus var. scolymus | reverse complement strand
ATATATATATATATATATATATATATTGAATGATGAACAATTCATGAAAGAATAGCCAGGAAAAATGAAAGGATTGCGTTAAATGCAAACATAAATGAATAATAAATGTTTATAAAAATTATAATGGAAATTAGAAAATAAAAAATAAAAGAAGGATATATGAGAAAAAAGATGAATAGGTTTCTAACATTTAGGAGAAACGATGTCATCAATCTTAGTTTTTCATTTACACATATTAGTTATCTAAAGTATAMTTTTTATTCGCAAGTAATGTCAGAGGTATCTTCAATCATTATGGAAATTCCATTGTCTCTGCGATTAATATCTTCCCAAGAAAAGAAAGGGGTAATCAAATTGAAAAAAGAAAACCAGTAAAAAAACATGTTGAAGTTTGTTGAAGGCCACATCATAGTTTATAGTACTTTCAAGATTTCATCATCGGACCATTATTGCCATAATATGTTTTTCCTTTACACATTAATTTTCTCAAAATATACTTGAAAAAAGATAACCATTAAAAAACATGTTGAAGTTTGTTGAGGCTATACCATAGTTTGTTGAGGCTACATCATAGTTTGTAGTACTTTCAAGATTTCATCATCGAACCATTATTGTCATAACATTCCATCATCGACCATGTTGTCATCAAAACTCTAAAAGCGTTGTCAAAGAACAAACTATCGGTTTCATTGAGGAAACTTGAGAAAATTATAGAAGAGAAAAGTAAAAAAACAAAATCCCAAAATCCCAAAAAAAATAAGAAGAAATGCATATATGAATTAGTCTTGTCG
The DNA here is from genome assembly GCF_001531365.2 of Cynara cardunculus var. scolymus. Lineage (NCBI taxonomy): Eukaryota > Viridiplantae > Streptophyta > Magnoliopsida > Asterales > Asteraceae > Cynara > Cynara cardunculus. The sequence goes on along the minus strand of NW_020201230.1, from coordinate 72,734 downwards.
AATAAACTTAAAAATAGATTTGTTGAAAAAAAATAAAATTTATGAAATTAAAAACAATTAAGTGATAGAGATGGAGAAAAAAAGATTGAATTATGAACAATTCATGAAGAAGAGCTAAGAAAAATGAAAGGATTGTGTTAAATGAAAAATCTTTATAGAAATTAGAATGAAAATTAGAAAAAAAAAGATTAAAATAAGGATAAATGAGAAAAAAG
>NW_020201230.1:53939-72309 GCF_001531365.2 Cynara cardunculus var. scolymus | reverse complement strand
AAAAAAAAAGATTAAAATAAGGATAAATGAGAAAAAAGATAATTTCTAACCTTTAGGAGAAATCATATTATCAATCTTGGTTTTTCCTTTGTGAGAATATTTTTAAGAACATAATCAATTGTTTCTTGATAACAATTTATGTCAAACTATATCAAGAGGAAGAGATTGAGAAATAAAGAGATGAAAAGATAAAAAGTTGGAGAAGGTAAATCAATTACAATAATAAATAAAATAAATGTCTATTAAGAAGAAATTGAATAGTCTAGGGGGTTAAACTTATCTTGAATGCTTATTAAAAAGTTGAATAATTTGGGAGGTTAAACTTAGTTGGATACAAAATTACCAAATGATCTCATCTATTATGAAATATACAATTTGCTTGTACGGGCATAATAGTCTTTAACTTAATTAGTATTTTAAAAAACAAAAAAAAAAGAGAAAAAAGATAAATAAGCTCCTAGCTTTTACAAGATGCCACATCATACATATTGGTTTCTTCTTTAATATATATATAGATTACCAAATGATCTCATCTATTATGAAATATACAATTTGCTTGTACGGGCATAATAGTCTTTAACTTAAATAGTATTTTAAAAAACAAAAAAAAAGGGAAAAAAGATAAATAAGCTCCTAGCTTTTAGAAGATGCCACATCATACATAGTGGTTTCTTCTTTAATATATATATAGATTAAGTAGACCTATTGAATTTTATTTACTTCAACTAATCTAAAAAACCAAAAGGCCTTGACATTATTTTGATTCAAATGCAATTTACTCCAACAATGCCACATGTAAATTGAATATATTCTTGACTCCCAACATAGCTTTCTTTCATGGAGAACATTCAATATTGCTCCAACCTTTTGTCCCACTTTGTTGATTGTGATCATCTCCATCCTCATGATTATCATCCACTTTTATTTCTTTTCTTTTTCTTCATCTTGTTCTTCCTTTTTGTTGCAATTATTTATCTTTTTTGGTCTGCTTGTGCTACATCCAAATTATCCTTTTGAACCTATTTTTCTTCTTTTGAGACTTTTTCATAAAGAATCAGATCTTTGTCRGCCAATAATGCAAAGGGTTCTTGATTCGTTGCATCCTAATTCTTAGTTTCATCACAAGAATATGTCAAACTTGTTTTTTTTYCAAAGGCGACGGTGGATCTTAAGGATATTTATCTCCTGTATCAACATGTTGCATTTCATGATAAGCACAAATACCATTTATCACATCAAGCTTGAGAGGAAACAAATTAGTTTCTCCCAAATTGAGCTTTGCAASAATTTGAATTTTCTTCTWCAAGGTGCAAAGATTGTCARCAAAKTTAATATCGAAAACTTTCTTCATTATGTGACCTACGCTTAAAAAATTACTTTGCAAACCTGGTACATAAAGTACCTCAGACATCTTCCCATTTTTTGTTTGGAAAGTGATTTGTACAACACCTTGAATTTTGTTTGTTTGAGCATCTTCGTTCTAACCTACGTATTCAAAAAAATGAAAAGAAACTCTTGTTGTCGGTCATGTGTCGGCTTGCTCCATTTTCCAAATACCAATTATTGCCAAAAGTTCCATAGGAAGCAAATAATAAGGTTTCAACATTTTCATCTTTATATTTATGCATAAAACCAAATTCACATTTTTTTAGGATATTCACATAAAACCTACTTCGTGACAATAGGTACGCTCAATATAAGGTTTGTTATCTTTGTAAGTACCTCGTTGTCTTTGAGAATCATGAGATGATCCCTGCTTCTCATCAATTTCATCTCTTTAGGTTTTGGATGATTGTGTGAAAGAGTTCCACTTTTATTTCATCACATATTTGATTACTACCATGAACTCCCATGAAAGTAAATTTATATTTCAAAGCTTGATCGCGAAAAGTACGAGGATTTCTTTGAAAATTCTTGATTCATGTGCTTCCAATCTTCCTTGTAAACTTCCAGCACCATTGATGAAAGATCTTGTGATTCTTCAACAGTTGCTATCACATGATCAAATTTAGTGTGTAGGCTACGAAGAACTTTTTCAATGACGTTTGTGTTTTAGTAACTTCTCCATTTGATGCCATTTTGTTTATAAGAGAGGTAACACTAGTAAAATATTCAGTATTTTTTTCATCATCTCTCATTTCAAACTTGTCAAAATTTTCTGCAATGATTGCAAACAAAACTTTTTAACTAGATCTTGAATGGAATAAGTACTTTCTAGAACTTTCCAGGCTTCTTCTCAAATGTTTGCCTTGGAAATCCTTCCATAAACTGGTATTTTAATTGTTTGGTAGATTTAGAAAAGAGCTTTCCTATTCTTTTGCTTATACTCTTTAAAAGAAATTTTGTGCCTCGGTTAACCGATATTCATCTTTGAGAGGATATACACCTTCAACGACAATCCATATATCTCGAGATTCAGCACACAACCTTATTAGATGTCTCCAATACTCAAACTTCTCTTTATTGAAATGAGAAATAGTTAAAATAGTATTGTTCTCGGTCATTTCAATCTTTTTTTAAACAAAATAGCTCTGATACCAATATGTTGGATCGAATATTTGAGAAGACGAAATATTTTTATTTTGATTAGAATTTGGTAATTTGTGTTTTGCTCTTTGGCTTTGGCATTCCTTCTCCAGTTTCAATTTCTTCTACTTGACTCCTATACTTATTTTCAAGGAGACATGACATATCCCCTACTAGTACTAATTAAGTAGACCTATTGAATTTGATATAAATCTAAACTCTTCAGTAAATCTAGAAAACCAATAGGCTTTTATCATCATTTTGATACCTCGTAAACGAGGTAAGCCCTTGCAGGAGCACTTGTCCGAGTGAGGATGGCAAGGATCGAGAATCCTACATGATAAAAGGCATTGCTACTCGAAGTTCGTAAACGATATGTGAGGGAGAAAACTCCTATCCGATTAGCGCTTATCGAGTAAAAGATATTTTGATGGCCAAGATTATGGTTGTGACTTTTTCCGTAAACACTTACTAGGTAAGCATTTGGTAAGTAGTCCTTAAGATGCAATCTAATGCGTTGAAAGCATAGCTATTTACTTTTGGAAACAAAATGTTACATCAACAGAGATGATAACAATTAATTAATTTACAGCAACCAAATTTTGTTTGGAAAAGTAAACAGAGGTTATAAAAGGCACACAGAGATCATGTACCATGAAATATTAAAGAAGGATAATACACAAAGCATATTTAATATTTTAATAATATACACATGTAGAAATAGAATGTATAGAGAGAAAAGGAAAAGTGCTCACTCAGCCTCGTTTTCCAAACAAAATTTGTTAAGCAACACAAATTATTATAATCTAAAAGAAACTTAGTTAAAAAAGGAAATAGGAAATAGGAAATAGACTTGTCCCTTTTACATATATTTTTTTGATAAAAGAGTTGATACGTACAAACCGTTTAACTTGTGTTTATTACCATGTAACGTAGGGAGATTTGGTGAAATTGTACCACTCGTTGTGGTTTTATTGAGTGTACGTCATTTTCTTTGTGACATGAGAAACTTAACTTCTAAGAATTATTTTCAATTTGTTAATATATTTGGTCTCTTTTTATTGTTTTCTGACTTGCATTACAAACATTTGTCTCTCTGTGTGCATGTACACTGTCACAAAGATAGTAAAATCTCTTTGTTTATTTGTTTTCATTGCATTCTTTGTTTATATGGTATCACAATTCATATCATTTTCAATTCTGGACATTGAACATGTTTGCATCTCATTAGTATTTCCTACTGTGTTTTTGTGCATAATAACCGGACTTTATGTGATGAACTTTACGTGAAAAGTTAGTGTTTGGAGTTCGTCCTTGCTTCATATGCTTGTTCCTATAGCATATGTACTTGAATCCAAACTAACTACGTCGAACATGGTCATGAGAGGGGTTAAANAGTTCGTCCTTGCTTCATATGCTTGTTCCTATAGCATATGTACTTGAATCCAAACTAACTACGTCGAACATGGTCATGAGAGGGGTTAAATCATTGGGTAAGCTTCCAATCTTGAAATCTAGGTCATTTGATGAAAACAAATACTAAGTGTGTGTGTGTGTGTGTGTGTGTGTTTGAAGGAATCTACATCTTGATCATATTGTAATCATCCTTAAGGTAACAACTTTGAAAATCTTTGAGTTAGATGATTGGTAACCTAATATTTGAGTGGGTTTTGATTTACATGATGTTAAGGGTTTTAAAAACCAAATTCTCTAATTTTTTCAATTGATAGTTTAGAATGGTTACCATATCAAATGGTAGTTTTGGTATGTTAAAGTAGTTTAGAAAGTTGTTAAATCGAGAAGTACCTTTCGAAACTATTTTTTTCTACGAAYAKATATCATTTCGTGGAGCTCAAAGAAGCATTCCACTATTGCTTTGTCATCTTCAGAGGCAGGATACGTGGCTGTAACGTCTGTTGCATGTTAAGCAATCTAGTTAAGATGAATCCTAGGTGACTTGGGTCAAAATAAAATGGAAGCAACTACCATTTAATGTGACAGTAAATCTGCAATATTGTTAGCTAAACACATAGAAATCAAGCATCATTTTTTTCGTGAATTATTGAGCAAAAGAGAAGTTCAGTTGGAGGAAATATAAGTGCAGCAATGCCATTAGGTTCCTTATCTTTGGTTATAGCAAAATAATTAATCATAAATCGACTACAAAAAAAATAAGCATTCATTGATTTATCTGTTGGTTGTCAAGGAGAATGTTATATGAAATTATAGGAGTGTGACGTACCCAAGTTTTAGACACTCGTTGATACATTCACCAAAAAAGCGATGAATGCAAGGTTTGATTACCTTCACTTCTRTTAATATACCTATTCATCAACAATGATGACTATTATGCATAATTATAAAAATAACACATAAAGACTTGTCCATTATGCATAATTATAAAAGTAGTGATCATTCATATGTAAGTGAGAAAYTATTCATGYTGTCTTGGATATCTACAGTCCAYCTTTTCGATTTCTACGTTAACCATATAGTTATGAACATTACCTAAACATAGTTCACATCCTAGCAACTTATACGTGCTTTATTCATATCTATGTAAATCCACGTGCAATTGCACCACCAAAAGAAGTAATTATCGATATATTAACTAATAGTTAGATGTTCGTCATTGAATAAGATTGAACCTCTATTTGTCTCTAGATGGCAAAGATGGATTAGTCATAAGCTATTTGTGGTAATACATCTTGCATAGCATGTAGTTTAGGACAAGTCATATTGAAGAATCTTGTATAGGGAACTATATATGCATGTAGTTTAGGACAAGTCATATCGTTTAAATGTTCAAATATATAGAGAATATTTATCACTTCGTGAAAAMMMCYTTWWTKRAAWWWTTYWKKTTTTKGGGRAAMYYCMAAMCYYYWRKTYMAWTKSYKKYYWWTKRMSRAWWWYCTTGTCAMATATGGGACATCCACTCCAAATCTCTAGTTCGTCACTAGAAAATCCCCACGTCCACTTGGACAAATCGTGTTTGGTCAAATTCATTTCGTGACCACTAAGAGCCTAAGGGGTCATCTACCAAATGTAGGATCGAATATTTGAGAATTTTTATTTTKCTTAGAATTTGGTAATTTGTCTTTTGCTTTTTGGCTCTGACATTTCTTGTCCATTTTCAATTTCTTTAGCCTRACTCTTGATTATATTATTCAAGGAGACATATTCATGGTCCCCTATTAATACTAATTAAGTACACCTATTGGATTTTATTTAAATTTAGACTCTTCAACTAATCTAAAAAAACCAATAGGCTTTTGACATTGTTTTGATATAAACTCAATTTACTCCAACAATGCCACCCGTAAATTGAATTTATTCTTTATTTCTTTTCTTTTTCTTTCGCTTGTTCTTCTTTTTGTTGCGATTCTTTTTCTTTTCTGGTCCATTTGTGCAACATCCAAATTATCCTTTTGAGCCTATTTTTCTTCTTTTAAGGCTTCTTCATACATAATTAGATCTTTGTCAATGCAAAGAGTTCTTGATTTATTGCATCCTTCTTCTTAGTTTCATCACAAGAATCTTTCAAACWTGTTTTCTTCACCAAAGGCGACTGTGAATCTTGAGGATATTTATCTCCTCCATCAACTTGTTGCATTTCATGATAAGCACCAATATTGTTTATCACATCAAGGTTGACAGGAAAAAAAATTACTTTCTTCCAAACTAATCTTTGGAACAATTTGATTTTTCTTCTTCAAGGTGCCAACAAAGTTAATATCAAAAAAAAATTTCATTATGTGTCCTATGTTTAAAAAATTACTTTGCAAACCTGGTACATAAAGTACCTCGGACATCTTTTCAATTTTCCCATTTTTTGTTTGGAAAGTGATTTGTCCAAACACCTTGAATTTTGTTTGCTTGAGCATCTCCGGTTCTAACCTATCTATTGTTACTTATGAAAAGAAATGAAAACAAACTCTTGTTGCCAGTAATGTTCTTGATTACTACCACGACCTCCCGTGAAAGTAATTTTAGATTTCAAAGCTCGATCATGGAAAGTACGAGGATTTCTTTGAAAAATTATCGATTCATGTGCTGCCAATCTTTCTTGTGAACTTTCCAGCACCATTGATGAAAGATCTTGTGATTCTTCAATAGCTACTACCWCATGATCAAATTTAGCATGTAGGTACGAAGAACTTTTTCAATGACTCTTTGTGTCTCAGTAACTTCTCCATTTGATGACATTTTGTTTACAAGAGAGGTAACTCTCGTAAAAAATTCAGAATTGTTTTTCATCATCTCTCATTTCCAACTTCTCAAATTTTACTCGTAATGATTGCATACGAAACTTTTTTAACTTGATCTTGACCAGAATGTCTTGAACTTGCAATGCTTCTTGTCAACTGTCTGTCTTGGAAATCGCTTCATAAACTAGGATTTCAATTTTTAGATAGATTTAGAAAAGAGCTTTCATATCCTTTGGCCTTATACTCTTTAAAAAAACTTTTTGTGCCTCGGTCAATTGAGATTCATCTTCGGTAGGATTTATACGGATTTGTACCTTCTTCAACGACAATCCATATGTTTTGAGATTCAACACACAACTTCATTAGATTGCTCCCATAATCAAACTTCTCTCCGTTAAAAGAGGTATAGTAATGGTTATGACTTTTTTCGGGTAAACATTTTGGTAAATAGTCCTTAAGATGCAATTAATAGATTTCAAAGCGTAGGTATTTAAAGTTGGAAACGAAATGTTACATCAAAATAGATGCAAACAATTAATAACTTACAACGAACACTTTTTTTTTGGAAAAGCAAACAGAGGTTACAAATGGCACACAAGGATCAAGTACAATGAAAATATTAAAGACGGATAATACACAAATCATATTTAATATTTTAATACTATACAAAAGGAGAAGTGCTCACTCTGCCTGTTGATCGATGCTTTCTTTGTCCACGTCTAATCACATAATTAAGCAACACAAATTATTATAATTTAAAAAAACTTGGTTAAAAAAAGAAATAGGAAATAGATTTTCCCTTTTTCATATAATTTTTAATAACAGAGTTGATACGTACAGACTGTTCAACTTGTGTTTATTACTATGTGAAATTTGGTGTGGTTACCTAACTGATTTCCATGGGAGAAAACGATATGGCCAATGAAGAATGAAGCTCCAGCTCTTCTAGACATGATGGTGACCCACCGTGATGTGAAAGAAAGCCTTATTCCTCACCAAGTAACGTTTATCTTGGAAGGCTCTCAAAAGAACCAAGAAAATGCAGCTTCAGTTTTGCTGCAACTTGGTCTTCAAAATCCAAAGTATTTGGAGGAGGCCCAACGACTCGGACTCGCACATTATCTGATGGAAATGCAAAATTATGGTTCTGATAGAGGAAAGAGAAAGGCTAGACAGTTGCTGGGAAAAATAAACACACACAATAAAGGAAAGAAAAAGGGCTCCGATCAACCCGACTGCCAGGCATACAGGTTGAGGTCCAAGCCCAGGACCAGGGTCGGCCCCAGTTGAGCCCAAAATCAGATAGGTCATGCTAATCTCTAGTTCATTTTCGGTCCGGTCAAATTCATTTCCTAACCATGGAGAGCACAAGTTGCAATATATGTATTTATTTTTGGAAAGGAAATGTTGCATCATAACTCATAAGAGATGCTAACAACAAATTAATTTAAGCTTTGCAAGGAAAAACAATTTTCTTTGGAAAAGGAAATAGTAGAATATACACATGATAAAAAGATCGAAAGAGAATTGTCAAATCACATAAATTCAGTAGAATATGGTTTATCGGTTAAGCTATAACATGAATTAGGAGGGACGGAATGCATGCTTGTATAAGTTATCATAGACCTAAAATCGCCATATAGCAAGGTTCTAGGGGTGTGCCCTAGGTTCCAAGGCTAGTGCTCTATCCCAAAACGGTGTGCCTATGCACTAAGTAACAATTTAGAAGGCATGTAGCTATGTGAATTATTTTCATAAGGTCTATACGCTTCTCAATTTCTAATCATATGGTTTGTAAGATATGAATTTCCCTTTAGGTTGTGGGTCTTAGATTCAGAAGACGAGTCATCTTTTCAACTTTGATGCAGACCTTGGTAATGTTTTGATAAATGCTCTAATCTTCAAATGAATACTTCATCACCCAAAATACTGGCGAGTAACAATCTATTTAATGGGTTCTTCAATTTCCTTTTAACATAACAAACACATAACAACATCGGTCTGTTTTTCGTCTTTTATCTCGATTTTGCTGTCTGTATTTGGATTCTCCTCGAGTAAATTCCATGATACACATAGGTAGAAATTGGGTCAAAATACTTCTGACTGCTAATGTTCAGATCATGATATATATACTATCTGTGTTCTTTACATTGATGTTTATACCCTACACACATATTCTAAAATAAATTATTTACTCATATTTTCTAAAAAAATTTACAATTCAAGTTCACAACTTATTAAGTATATATGTAGAACTTATTAAAAACTTTTCCTTTTAATATCATAAAGCTAACCGATAACTAACTCATAAACACGTTTAAATATGAGTTAAGTGTTGAATCATACGAATACATTATATTTGAGAATGTTTTGAAAATAACTGAATATGACCTTCAGAGAAGGTTTTGAAGTTGTTAGTAATTTATATCCTTAGAAAAAGTTGTAAAAATAACTGAAAGCGTTAAYTAGATAAGGTTTACAAAGTTTTAGTGTATTTTTCGACCCTCACTAATGTGTGTACTTCATGATGCGTTCATCAATAATTTGATTGACGTTTAGAGTATCATTAAAAATGTGGTAAAAAAGTGTATAATTAAAACGTGTATCCTTCTCTTAAAGGTACTTTTCGGAAGTATGCTTACGCATAGCCAAGTTTTATAATTTAACAAGTTTACTTGGATGGTATCAATTACTTATTGATTTGGGTGTAGTCACCCATCCCAAGCTATCTGTGAGGCAATTTCGATTTGTCTCATGTGTTAAACTACAATGATAAATGACTGCAAACGAAGAGAAAACAAGATGCACGATGCTCCTCGTGGTAGTGGGTGAACGGCCAACAACAATATTGGTGGATGAAACAAGGTAATTAGGGATTTTCCAACCATTTGTGAGTTGGCAAATCTTATTAAAAAGATGTAAAGGACTTCAAGAGATTGTGGGGGTTCATGGAGTTCCGATTTTAACTTTTTATGTGTTTTACTTTCCATATATGATGTGTAGAGATGTTAATGTAGTACAATTATCGTAAAATGATAGAACAATTCCGATCATTACCTTTATGTGGATTCCCTCCCTCTAGAAATGTTATGAACATTGACGCTAAGAACTCCTTGATCTTGATAAGTAAGCTAAAGCCATATTGGAAAATAAAGAATAAAAAAGATAAACATAAATCAACATTAATGCAAAATAAAAAAGAACGAGAAAGAAAAGGTAGTTAATTACCTTGCTAGACGAGGTACCACATTGAAACCCCAAGTACTTGATCCCTCTTCCATTAGAGAAAAATGAACAATATAAGAGATATTATCCACCAACATTATTAAAAGTACTCATGTTTGGAAATTGAAGGCAAGAGATACATATATTTAAAGAGCTAGATTTTCGTTAAGTAATTCACAACGGTTCGATGTGGGACAAAAGGTTAGTATCATGACATGGTATCATGATTTTCTTGACATTGGTATGGTGTGGGTCAAAATTTGTACAAACACCATAAGTACCGCTTTATTATTATCGAGACCAACAATGACATTGTCTATTAATTTTACTATTTCAGGGTAATGAATGAACATTGAGGCGTATGCAATTATATTATTTTAATGCAATCTTGTTCATAAAAGAACCATACTTGGTCAAATGTGTCATCATATTAATTTACCTAATAAACATCAGTCATATTTATTCATGGGATCATCTTATTGCAATTTTGTTCTTAGAGAAACCATATGTTCGATGAAACATCTCGTAGTGCATCCACGAATCTAAATTGAGTTTTTCTCCTTGACCTCTCGTACTAAACCCTATGGGGCGAAAACCACGTTCAAGACGAGATGCACCAAAATTCCATATTCTATGTGATGCAATAAAGTCAAAACAACAYAATACGAAATATAATAGGATCTAAAAGTGCTCAATGTCCWCAAAGTCCACAAATGAAAATAACATCTRCAATGCTACCATATAATTAAAATATGCAATGAAAACAAATAAACGAACGAGATTGTACTATCTTTGTGATAGTGTACTTATCCATGGAGAGACGAATGTTCKTAGTGCAAGTCATGATGCAATAAAAATAAACTAATCTATCAACAAATTCGAAATCAATAAATCCAAAATAACACAATACGAAATACTAATAGGATGTGAAAGTGCTCAATGTCTACAATTGAAGTCTTTTATGTTAGTGATATGCCCCAAAGTCAATAACTTAACGATTCTAAACAGTGAGTAATGATCAATAAAAATTCATTTTAATTCTCCAATTGTTTTATTTATTTGATTAAGTTTTCTATTTAAACATAACAGTAACCTTAACAAAAATCGTTGGTAAACTCGAATATACCGATCATTGACGGTATATTTATCCATGTATGCATTAGTGATCCATCGGAAATTTTAGACTTATTTTGGTTCATTCTTGAATTTTATCCACTCTAGGGTTTGAACACAAAAACGATTTCATTAGATCTATACAAAGTATTTTGACAATTTACATCGAAATCATCATTTGAAACCTCAACTTCTTTTGGTTCTATTTACGAAGATGGAATATACTTTGCTTGATTATATTGCTATGAAGTTAATGACATTGATCACTCTAGACCCAAATTCTACAACTCGTGGTTTTATTGAGTGTAGGTCATTTTCTAAGAATCTAAAACCCGACACACAGACAATTACTTCGTCTGATAAGAACGAACGATTCGAAATTAGTATGGGAGAAAAAATCATTGATCATTCTTAAATTATTTCAAATTTGATAATATATTAGTGTTATAACCGGGTTTCAAACAATCTAGGTTGAGGTAACCTATACATGATTATTATTTGAATTACGTGACAACATGCATGATTACTTAATTAAAATGCATGAGTAGTATGCATACATGTAAAAAAAAAATTACTGTGCATACGTGAAATAGGTGTGTGCATACATGGGGTAAAGTATACGTGGATTATATTATTTAAAAATATGAAGATGCGATATCTTAATAGTGAAGAAAGGTGGTATATAAAATACTAAACCCACCGCCTATGAATTTTATATTGGTAAAAAGACTCCACCGCCTTTGTGAAAATATATATGGAGAGAAAAAAGATAAAATCATATCTTATCATCTTATTTTGAAAAAGGAAACCTTTTCGAGAGAGAAATGTGTTTAAGGCGGTTAGAGAGAGAAAGGTGTTTAAGGAGGTTAGAGTATTATTGAAGAAACTTGTAGCTCAAAAGTGTTTGAAGAATATGTGTTATTTCCTAATTCAGACGTATGAAATATAAAAACAAAATCCAAAAAAATGAAAATCCAATAAAAAGATCCATGAGGTTGTGAATTGTAGAGCACCATCATGCCATATTCTTCCCTTCAACATGTTGTGTCTTACTCTTAGGGGTCGTTTTCCAAACATTTACCCGGTAAGCGTTTTTACCAATAAAATTCAATGCTATCACTTACTTATCGGGTTAGATTTTAGTCTACCAAAACCGCATTGTATGCAACAATTTACCTAGTAAGTGCTAATCGTGGTAAAAACCCTCACTTACCAGTAAAACTCTTGATTATTGCCTCGCTCTTACCAGGTAAGATTCTTGGACCTTGTTATATTCAACCGATGAGGAAATATGATTTGGTAAGCATTTACCCAGGCAAGCGTTTGGTAAACGGCTCCTTAGTCCAAATAATTGTTTTTACCACTCATTTGTGTCTAGTTCTTTTTTTGAAGTATATAATATTTATATACGGCAAATGTAACAAATAAACTCACACACTCTCCACACAATTGTTAAGGTTTGAACCGTTGACCTCCTAGAAGACCAAGGACTACGATACCACTAGGCCAAAGGCCCTTTGATCACTCGTGTCATAGTTCCTCCGTGCGTTTGTACAATTGTGCCTTTGATCTGTAATTAATTACCTTGCTACACTATTTGGTTGATGTGTTGCTATTTTACTCGTCTTGACAATGTATCGGGTTTATTTCTATGTTTGCTTCATACAAATGTATAATTGTGCTCTACATTTTAAGTCTTTTATGTTAGTGATATGCCCAAAAGTCAATAATTTGATGATTCTAAACATTGAGTAATGATCAATAAAATGCATTTTAATTCTCCAATTGTTTTATTTATATTTTGATTAAGTTTTCAATATAAATATCACCGTAACCTTAACAAAAATCGTCCGTAGTTCGTCGATGAACTCAAATATTTTCGACCAATCTTTGACGGAAGGAAAAATATTTTACTTTATTATTTTTTAATTATTTGTCCATGTATGCATTGTGGTCATTTTCTTTATGACATGAGAAAATTAACTTCAAAGAATCTAAAAACCAACACACTTAAAATTACTTCATTTGAAAAGAACGAACGATTGAGAAAAAAAATCATTATTCATTCTTAAACTGCAACCTTAACATTTCTTAAACGGCAATCTTAACATTTCTTTCTGAAACACAAAGGTGATGCCTGATTGGTTTGAGCTTGGGCTCCAAAGATCAAAAGTGCCTCGAGGTCCGAGGTTCAAATCCGAGGAATAAAATCCCCTTGTGGCCACGGATATTCAAATGTGGTGACTACGGGCTACCCGCAAAGCAGGTGGTTGCTCTGGGATTAGTCAGCTCGCATAGCGAGTTGGATATCTAGGTTAATAAAAAAATTATTTTCTGATTATATGGTATCAGAATTCATCTTATTTTCATTCATGGACATTGAACACGTTTGCATCTAATTAGTATTTCCTTTTGTGTTTGTGTGGATTTACTGACTCACTTAGAATATGGAACTTTGGTGCATCTCGTCTTGAACGTGGTTTTCTTTTCTTCATTTTCAGGATCCATTAACGAATTTTTAAAAACGAGATGACATGAATGACTAGAAAAGTCAATTGTAACATAGAACTCTTACGAAGAAAAATTGAAATTAACTTCTTGGATGTACTATGAGACGTTTGATCAAACATATGGTTCTTCTAAGAAAAAGATTGTACTAAAACGATCTCATGAATAAATATAACTTGATGTTCAATGGGTAAATCAATACCATTATACATTTGACCAATTAGAGTTTTCTTATGAACATGATTGTATCGATATGATATAATTAATCACATACGATTTAATGTCCATTCGCTAGCCCAAAATAGTATAATATACAATGCCATTGTTGGTCTCAATCATAATAATGTGGTATTTATGGTGCTTGTTTGAATTTTGATACTAATCGCTACTAAATGAAAACACATGAAAATTGAAGGTTATTTTCCTATATTTTATCCCACACCGTACTAATAACAAGACAATCATGACACCATGTCAGGAATTTAAACTTTTGTCCCACATCGAACCATAGTGATTCACTTTATGAGAACCTAGCTCTTTAAATTAATTATCTTTTTCTCATGCCATCAATCTCCAAACATGAGTACTTCATGAGAATCTAGCTCTTACATCACTCTTTTTTCTAATAATAGAGGGAAGTACGTGGGTTTTAAAACTGACTGCTCATCAAGCAAGGTAATTAACGACCTTTTCTTTCCCATTTTATTTAATTTTGGGTTAACTTTGATAGATTTTTATTTATTTCATTATTTATTTTTTAATATGGTTTTAGCTTACTTATCAAGATTAAGAAGTTCTTAGCGTCAATGTTCATAGCATTTCTTGATGGTGGGAATCCACAAAAAGGTAAGGATCGAATTCGTATATGGTGTACGATTCATATATGGTGTATGCTTAATCCCCTTTCAACCAAACTGTTTCGAATTTGTTGCCTTCATTTTCACATATTTGATCTTATTTCAATTTTTGGTATAGATTCTTGGATCTTATTCGCAACTATCTAACATGTGCTCACAACGAAAAATAAAATTCGTCAAATTATCGTTGGCAATTCGTCGGGCCTAATCTTCTCAATATAAAGGGTGATCAATAAGCTTTCTAGACCGATAACAAGCACATTTGACTACGATAAAATTGGTCTTCTAGGACACCCAACCGTCATCATTGGACGTCTTAATATAGTAACTAATGATATTTTAAGTCTATAGGACCAAAACTCGATGCTCTATATAAAGGTGTTAAAATAAGTACGTTGTTAGGAGTTAATAAAAAATTAGATGACCCATCAAGTTCCATCAACGGAGTTGGACACCCTAATAGGACACACAAAGTACATGGTCATATTGATCTTTTTATGTCACTCGTTGAAAAATTTCCTTTTAGCCTATCGTATATGTTAGATCCTCCTTTGCTCTTGTAGACATTAAACTGGATTCCACATATTCTAATAGTCTTCATTTCCATTTCTTTAGTGTGTGCACAAATACTATCTTATTTGTTCATATGCTATAATGTTATATTAGCTTTAAGCCATTGCCATGGATGAGGTTGATAACAAGCTCCTCGACCTTTATACTTATGAGAAAATAAGGGAATCTAGGAGATTTTTGTAGATGAGGCTTATGCTGCAAATACGAGAATGATTGTTAATGCCAATAGAATATTTATGTTTGGATGTGTAATTAGTAATGTCCTTTTATCTCTTTATTTTTTTTAATCGTAATACAATGATCTTATTGGCGAGTTTTCATTAACAGATGTTTTGCTACAATTACCTTCACCAAACACAAATGGAAAAACCCGATTGACCATACAACAAATAGATCTTGGACCCAATAAGTTCAAATCACATGGAAAATGTATGAAGACCCGATAAGTTCAAATAACATGATTGATTGTGAATACCTCTGTCTCCATCTACTTTAAGCTCAATTTGTCAGCAAAATGCTCAGGTAAAGGGTGGGGATGAAGTGGCAATTGGCCTGGTCTCTAATACTTGGCAGATGGAGTTCGTTGTTGTTTTATGCTAATCGCAACCTTCAAAAAGTTTACATATCTCCTATGGTGATACCTACAAGACTTGAGTCACTAAATGTGACACACATAATTTAGGGTTGCCTGCAAGACTTGAGATCTTAGAGCGGCAAAAGCATATGATCAAACTTTTCACTACACCTTTTCTGGGAATATGGACTTCAATTAACAAGAATTGAATGTTGTTTGCTTAAGACGATTTGTACAACGCATTATTGTTTACATGTATTTGGATTTGGATTTTACGCCCCACTGTTGCAACATAACTAGTCTTTTATTTAAACACATATATTATTGGTTATTAGTTAGCTTTAAGATATTAAAGTAAAGTTTCAAAAAATTATGCATATATACTAATAAGTTGTAAACTTGAACTATAAAATGTTTTAAGAATTTGAGTAAATAGTTTAAGTTAGGGTATAAATATCAATGTAGAGAATTTGGATAGTATATGGTTTGTGATCGGAACATTATTTGTCACTAATATATAGGCCCAATTTCAACCTGTGTATCATGAAATTTACTTCGGGGAAAATCAACATACGGACTACAAAATCGAGAAACAAAATACACTAATCTTCTTATGTTCTCGTTATTTCAAACAAAACCCCTTATCAAACAATTACCATCATCAATAAATAACAGTTCAAGCACAAAAATTAAGACGACGACTTGTCTTTTGAGTTTGAGACCCACGTACTTTCGCTTGGAACCATGCGCGAGGGACTGCCGCTTGGAAGTCCTCTAGGGGCACTAACCCTAGAGTCCTACTTTATGGGGATCCTATCGAGAATGTTTGGCATAATTACACATATGAGATTCCGCACTAAAAGAAGATTATGTTTTTATGGAAGTGGTTTTATGCATAAATGTTTTTATGCAAGATTATGAGAAGTGTATTGAATTGTTATTCATACACTAAAACTATACGCTTAAAAAAAGATTATTTCTACATGAAACCGTAATTGTTCACTAAGTTTAAAGCATACATATTCCGTATATGTATCTCAGGTAATATCTATGTAAGAGATGAAGGGACCACATGAAGAGTTATAGTTCTTAAAATAGTTATTATACATGTTAGGGCTATTGAACTATTGTTAGAATGCTTCCATGAACGTAAAGTTTGCTATTTTATTATATCAAATTAATTGAAATKGAAAGAAAGATATTTGGTGACGACACCTGAATTTATGGAATGTGGGGCGTCACACCTAGATAATAGCATACAAGTGTAGAAGATTGAATACATGTATGTAGTACAAGACGTTTGAACACACATAGGGTTTTTAGATTGAATAAAATGATCCCATGAATAAATATGACTGATATTCGTAGGGTAAACTAATACAATGACACATTTGACCAAATTCGGTTTTCTTATGAACATGATTGTTGGTTTCGATCATAATAAAGTGGCACTTATGATGCTTGTACCAATCATGTCACTAGACACTACGAAGGGAAAACACATAGAAATTGAAGGTTATTATTTATATATTCCCCCACATACCGCTGTCAAAACATTTATGACACCATGTCAGGATACTAAATTTTTGTCCCACATCGGAACATTGTGATTTACTTTATGAGAATCTAACTCTTTAAGTATCTTTTTCTCTTGCATTCAATTTTCAGACATGAGTACTTTAAATATTGGTGAATAGTATTTCTTATATTGTTCATTTTTCTTTGATAAAAGAATGAAATACGTGGATTTTCAATGTTGTACCTCATCAAGCATTTATTTCTGTTTTGGGGAAACTCCAAACTATAGTTCAACTGCCATCTGTTGACGATTATCCTTGTTAAATATGGGACATGCACTCCAAACCTCTAGTTCATCATTGGAAAATACCCAGCCCACTTGGACAAATCGTGCAGGGTCATATTCATTTTGACCGCTAAGAGCCTAAGGGGGCATCAACCAAATGTAGGATCGAATATTTGTGAAGGCAAAATATATTTATTTTGCTTAGAATTTGGTAATTTACCTTTTGCTTTTTGGCTTTGACATTTTTTGTTCATTTTCAATTTCTTTAGCCTGACTCTTGATTATATTATTCAAGGAGACATATGAAAGGTCCCCTATTAATACAAACTAGTGCTCGGTACCGTGCATTGCACGGTGATCATAACACATGTCAAGTAATATACAAAAAATTGTGAACCACATCAACATCCCTATACTTCAAAATTGAAAATACTAAATTTTCATAGTGCATTTGTAACCCTTCCAATATTTCAAGGCATCCTTCTCGTTTCATATACTTAACTGTTTTTCAGGAAATTTTTTTCTCATTAATATGGATTAAGATTCAAATCAAATTCAACCACAATTAATGATTTGAAAATATTAAACTCTAATTTGTCACATCAATATCTTAAAGCATTATATATATTAATTTAATTAATTAATTAATTAAACTTTTAATATAGATTTTTTTGTAAAAAGAGGATTAGCCAAAAATCCTATGTTAGAAGGGTCAATCAAATAAATTAAGCACCATGGGTTTAGAGAATCATTCAAGGGGAGTCAACCCTATGAATTGCCACAAAATCATCCCAATCTTGCTTTATATATCTATCATTTAGTGTCAATCTTTTATCTACCTATCAATATGGGATATACAAAACTAATCGGAATTTAAGATTAAATAGTACTCAATCTTAGGGTGTCACATTGATGGTTGTGGTTCTAATTTTTAAATATAGAAAGAATAAATATTATATATATAATTAATTTTTAATAT
>NW_020201230.1:45451-47119 GCF_001531365.2 Cynara cardunculus var. scolymus | reverse complement strand
CTTGTTGCCGGTAATGTGTCGGCTTGCTCCATTTTCCAAATACCAAATGTTGTCAAAATTTCCATCAGAAGCAAATAATAAGGTTTCAAAATTTTCATCTTTATTTTTTACGCATAAAACCAAATTCACATTTTTAAGGATATTTAAGCCAAAATTAGTTTGCCAAAATTAGTTTACCTTAATTATGTCCTGGTTTGTGACACTAGGTACATTCAATATAAGGTTTGTTACCTTTGTAGAGTACCTCATTGTCTTTGAGAATCATGAGATGATCCCTGCTTCTCATCATTTTTCATCTCTTYCGATTTTGGATAATTGTGTGAAAGAGTTCCACTTTTTCTTTCATCATGTCCTTAATTACTACCACGACCTCCCGTGAAAGTAGTTTTAGATTTCAAAGCTTGATCATGGAAAGTACGAGGATTTCTATGAAAAGTTATTGATTCATGTGCTTCAAATATTTCTTGTGAACTTTCCAACACCATTGATGAAAGATCTTGTGATTCTTCTATAGCTAATACCACATAATCAAATTTAGCGTGTAGGTACGAAGATCTTTTTCAATGACTCTTTGTGTCTCAGTAACTTCTCCATTTGATGACATTTTGTTTACAAGAGAGGTAACTCTCGTAAAAAATTCAAAATTGTTTTTCATCATCTCTCATTTCCAACTTCTCAAATTTTACTCGTAATGATTGCATACATAACTTTTTTAACTTGATCTTGACCAGAATGTCCTTTCTTGAACTTGCAATGCTTCTTGTCAACTGTCTGTCTTGGAAATCGCTTCATAATCTAGTAGTGTACCCGCGCAATGCAACGGGAGCTGTAAATGTAAACGATTTTGAAGCTTTGGTGGTTTTGTTTGAGGAGATTTTAAGGATGATATATTTACACTTAGGAGGTCGTTTACCTAAATGCTTACCGCTAAGATTTAAGAATATATCTTACTTTACTGGGTAAGATTGTAGTCCATCAAAATGGTATCATATGTAACAATTTACCATGTAAGCCCTTACCGAGTAAAACCCACCATCTTTACCGAGTCGTCACTCTCACTTACCAAGTAAKAATCTACGTCCTTATCGTCACTTTTAYTGGGTAAGACTCTTCATCTTTCTCATAACACTTATCRGATAAGACTCCATCTTTATCACTCTTATCGGTAAGATTATTGGTCCTTGTAATGTTCATTCTGTAAGGTAAATGATATGGTAAATGCTTATCAGGTAAACGTTTAGTAAATGACCCCTTAAGATTTACATATTGATATGTTTTCAATAAATAAGAGTTATGGTTCTAATTGTAGCCGATCGGCGAAAAATTGTTAAAATGAAATAATATTTAAACAGGTAACATTTCCGGCAATCCAAATGGATTGGTAATTACTTGGTACGCGCTTACCAGATAAGAGTCACGACCCTCATTTACGGGTAAGACTCTCGATCATTGTCTTCTCTCTTACCGCGTAAAATTCTCGATTCTTGTTATGTATACTCAAGCGGTAAGGTAATTGACTTGGTAAACGTTTATTCATAAGTGTTCGGTAAACGATCCCTTAGACAAAACTATAAATATCATCACCAAAGCAATATAAAATAAAATGATCATAAAATGGAGTGCATATGTATCATCCCAAAACCTACCACAAGGAACATTACAGCTTCC
>NW_020201230.1:41892-44246 GCF_001531365.2 Cynara cardunculus var. scolymus | reverse complement strand
TACCGGGTAAGATTTTTAGTCATTGTCATATTCATCCGATAAAGTAAAGTGACTTGATAAGCACTTAACCGGGTAAGCATTTGGTAAACGGCACCTAAGTCTAGGTACTCAAAGACCTAATACAGACGTTTGTCATTGTGCACGACATCATGTAACCTATCACCAAACATATATCATTCAAGAAATAATCTATTGGCAGCAGATATACTAAAAAACACATGATGTATGAACTTTTATCAGTTTAAGTTACATCTATAATAAATTATCTAATCCTAAGCAAATTTTTTGAATCAAGAACAGACACAGGTTTTGGTTGGGAGAAGGTAAAGAAGGGTTGAGAGTGCCAAGAGCAGATACTGGACATTCCTGTACCAAGTCTCGAGTGTCCTCTTTTAATTTAAACTAAGGGGTCGTTTATCTAAATGCTTAGGAGTCAACACTATCATTTATTTTATTGGGTAAGATTGTACTACATCTAAACATATCATATGCAACAATTTACCAGGTAAGCGCTTACCCGGGTAAGAGTCGTCACCCTCACTTACCGGGTAACAATCTCCATCCTTATCATCGCTCTTACCGAGTAAGATTCTTGGCCCTTTCCATGTTCATCCGATGAGGAAAATTATCGGTAAGTGCTTAACGGTAAAATTTAACACTATTATTTACTTACCGGATAAGATTTTAGTCCATCAAAATGATATTGTATGCAACAATTCACCCGGTAAGCGCTTACCGTGGTAAGAGTCATCGTTCTCACTTACCGGGTAAGACTCATGGTCCTTGTCTCGCTCTTACCGGGTAAGATTCTTAGTTCTTACCATATTCATCCAGTAAGGTAATGTGACTTGGTAAGCACTTACCCGGGTAAGTGTTTGGTAAACAGCCCCTAAGACTTCATAACTTGAAACTTCAAATTTCGGGAGGACATATACATGTTTTTTTTATCTTAGTAGAGGCTTAAGGTATATTGACATCCACAATTATAGAACAGAGTCACAGATCGTTGAAAAGCTATATGAAGCTTCATCTATATAATTGAGTAAAACTAATAGAAACATTGGTTCTCATTTTAAGTTCTTTTTTAATATGACAAAATTTGACTTCTAAGCATTAAAATCCAATTGTCTATCTACGCAAGCAAAAAACTTACTTATTGCAGAAGTAGAATTCAAGTCTTAACAATTGCAAACATTAATTGCAATGTTCTTTCTTTTGAGAATAGTGGAGAATGAAAGCCATTTAGGTAGAAAGCAAACAGGAATGATGGAGCCTAAAAAAGAAATGTTGGAGAGTGAAGCATATATAGATTGAAAGGAAACATTGCCAGATCAAATTGCCAGATCAAATTATCAGATGGCCTTTGTCAATGATAGATTTTTACACAATAATAAAGAAAGAAATTTGAGGTCTTATATAGGGCCACTAATCCAATCACAAATAAAAGATTTCATAGACCTTGGGTTTTGGCTACTTATTACGGTAAAATTACATATTTAAAAACAAGCATCCTAATTTCCACTCCATTCCTTGTAAGTCATATATATAAGAGCATGCACCATCTATTGAAACACAAATATCAGGGGCCAAGATGCCAAATAAAATAGCTGGTTATTGCTCAATTAAATTCATACAATTTCCATTATTTGAGACAAAAAGCAAATCATGCTTAACAACAAAAGAAGGTTGATGTATATCTAAACTATGCATATGTTTTAAACTCAATATACCTCAAAGTATTTGTTAAAACCCAGATCTGACAATAGAACAATTTAATAAGGAAATTCAAGAGAAATTTGTAGAAGAAGAAGATGAAATAGAAATCGACGGCGCTTTCTCTATTGAGTTGGAAAATTACAAACTCTCAAGAACCCTAATCGACTCTCATAAGATGTATCTGAATCTATGTGTTTACAATGAATTCTCTATTTGCTCTCTTACTGTTTTCTGTACCTGAAACACTACTTATATAGGCAGTAATTCATGATAATCTGAATAAGATAAGCATTATCCAGAATAGGATTAGCCTTATCCAGAATAGGATTCTGTAGATAGTCATCTTGAAGGACCAGAGGATAGACCAGAGGATAGACAGACCAGAGAGGCTCTGGTCCTCCAGATGCTCTGGTCAATACAACCAGAGGCTCTGGTCCTCTTCACCTCTAGAGGCTCTGGTCAATACAACCAGAGGCTCTGGTAGCTCTTACAGAGGCTCTGGTGGCTCTTACAGAGGCTCTGGTTCTGGTGTCTTCACAGAGGCTCTGGTTCTTCTTACAAAGGCTCTGGTCGTCCATACTTGGTCGATTTAGCACAGCGGCTGGTCTTCTTCCAGACTTAGACGTTTTGGCACAACA
>NW_020201230.1:39839-41282 GCF_001531365.2 Cynara cardunculus var. scolymus | reverse complement strand
AACTCTTAGATCAAATCAGATTCAATGTGAATGCAGCACCACTGATTGCACAAGATGCAACTTTAATCTGCCCACAATCCAGCACATTCTTTGAAGCACATAATAGCTACTCACCCCAAAAGTTGCAAATTCATCCAAAAAGGGATAGATAAATGTGTGAATTACTTGACAAAATAGTGCAAACAGTCTTATGACAAAGAAACTTTCATTGAACTGCAAGTTGAGTAGAAATTCAGCTTTAGAGCTTGATTCAATTGAAGATAACTTGAATAACCGAAACAAACACCATTGTTATTGAGAAGAGAGAAGAATTAACATTTAAGCTTTATGACTTCAAGAAACAGCAGGTCAATTGAAAGAAAATTGACATAATTGTTGTTTAATGCTTCTAAGGGCAAAACATGAAGGAATTTGCCATAAACATGTAGGATTGGTGATTACAGGCAAAAAAAAAACTTTAAGCTATTATAGATTCAAATCCACAAAAAGAGATGATGAAAGAATACTCAAGATATTGGCGATAAATATATGTTCGGCAAAAAAACGCCAATTGCCTTAGGCTGTGAGTACCATGAACTCTTGCTAAAATGCCTACGCATAGATTTAACAAAATCAAGGTTCAATAAGTCGACTGAMTCCAAGAAACTCTATAGACCAAAAGATTCAAGATAAATATAGGTTCGAATTCATCCAAGAACAAATCCCTTAAAAAGGAATTTGATTAAAACGTTTAAACATATGATGAAATCAGAGTTTGTGGGACCAAACTGCAGTCGAACAGGAAGCAGTTCATGAGAGTATTTTTGAAGAAAATTGAATCTACTGCCAGAAAGATCGTATCGATAGAAGTTAATCGATTTGGCTCTGATACCACTTGTTAAAACCCAGATCTGACAATAGAACATTTTAATAAGAAAATTCAAGAGAAATTTGTAGAAGAAGAAGATGAAATAGAAATCGACGGCGCTTTCTTTGTTGAGTTGGAAAATTACAAACTCTCAAAAACCCTAATCGACTCTCATAAGATGTATCTGAATCTATGTGTTTATAATGAATTCTCTATTTGCTCTCTTACTGTTTTCTCTACCTGAAACACTACTTATATAGGCAGCAATTCATGGTAATCTGAATAAGATAAGCATTATCCAGAATAGGATTAGCCTTATCCAGAATAGGATTCTGAAGATAGTCGTCTTGAAGGACCAGACGATAAACCAGAGGATAGACAGACCAGAGAGGCTCTGGTCCTCCAGAGGCTCTAGTCAATACAACCAGAGGCTCTGGTCCTCTTCACCTCCAGAGGCTCTGGTCAATACAACCAGAGGCTCCGGTCCAGCTTGCAGAGGCACTGGTGGCTCTTATAGAGGCTCTGGTTCTGGTGCATAGAGGCTCTGGTTCTTCTTACAGAGGCTCTGGTCGTCCATACTTGGTCGATTTAGCACA
>NW_020201230.1:16836-39459 GCF_001531365.2 Cynara cardunculus var. scolymus | reverse complement strand
TGCATCAAGTATCTACACATAATTTTCAACATCAGCCTTCCCAACAACAAGTGGTAAGAATTCTGACCTTTGTTCTTTGTGGGGATGTAGAAAAGCTMAAAAACWAGTAAGAACAATGTGCCCGAACCATCAACTGAAACCSTCATCRAGAGGATCAAACRTCATCTTGGAGGCCTCAAACTTGTATTTAAGGCTGATGTGTAAAGGTTTTATGTAGTATAGAATAGTTGTACCTTAAGCTTTTAAACTTGTAYTTAAGACTTTTATCAAATTTTGTTTATAAGATAGTATAGATTCTTTAACCCGTCCRGTACCAAACAACATCCCTACTRAAGTTTGGGCATTGTTGGTATAATTGATGATAACAATGAAATTATGGAACGTGTTGGATTGTTTCTTGCCTTCTATTTCTAGTTTCTTGCATGACTAAAGCAATATCGACCTTCAACTAAGAGCAAGCAAAAAGAATAAAGAAAAATACACAACCTGTTTCAAAAAAAGTAAAGAAGAAAGGGCTCACTTGTTCAACGAGAGCTACTGTGGGAGCAAGAAAATACATATATCCTTTCGAGGCTTTTTCATCAGGCATCTTATCTCATAGATAAGCAAAACAGCAATGTGAGTCTTGCCACAACCTATTTCTAGATACACTATAATGTTCTCCACCGAAGCTTTTTTCACATAATTCAATCTGGTACCTAAAAGTGATCACAGACATTCAAAATCAATTGCTATTAATATTTTGTAACATTTACTATGGACATAGATATAGCTTTAACATAACTTTTTTGCCATAATATCGAAAAAAAAAAACTGCTTGCATTTATTTCGAGACAAAATAATCATAAATCTCCCATTCTACACAAAAAAATGAACGAAGCAAGGATACCTTGTCTAAATCATAAATCTCCCATTCGACTGCAAGTTTTCAAAGATTGAAATTAATGCAACTCCTAATCAAAATGAGTCGCACAAAAACATCAAAAACCAATGAAAAAAAATCTGAAAGAAGAGACAGTTCAAACCTGGAGAGTGATGGAGAAATCTGAATGCATAAATGAACCCTAAATTCGACATTAGAAAACAAAGAAACAATGATCAATCCAAATGTATAAATGAAACCCCAAATATATCAATCAAAATATATCACCAAAGAAACAATGATTAAAGAACACAGGAAGCACATATATTACCTCAAATCAAAAAGTCGTTCAACACCGAAACCTGAAATGGTAAAGAATCACGATAAGCATGAAGAATATCTATACTACCTTATATTGACATTATGTTAATCTGCATCAACAAGAAAAATCAAATGTTAATCGGCATCAACAACAATGAATTAAGCATAACATGAACAAAAAAATCAAAGAAATCAATGAAATCGAAAGGATCGAACYAAATGGACACACAACTTCCGTCAAAAGAAATCAAAGAAATCGGACAGAAAGAATCAAACCATATGGAGTACCTTTACAGACAACTTTTATCAAAGAAACCTAAATCGATGGAGTGAGAGGGCGCATGAATAGCAAAATGAATCGTATGAGAAATCGAAGGAGCAATAACATAACGGAAAGGGTATGAGAAATCGTATGAGAAATCGAAGGGCGTCTGGATAGTGTCTTGGAGAAAATCATCGCCTGAATAGCTTCGAGAAAAGAAATCGTCGCCTTGGAGCTGTGAAATTGAGTTGTACGGTGATAATGATGGGTGGAGAATGGGCACTGATAGACAAGGGTATTTTGGTCATTTAAATATTTTAAGACTTTAAGACTTTTGTTAAATTTGCTTAATAAGGTAGTATAGATAATATACAAAAGAGAAGTGCTCACTCAGCCTGCTGATCGATGCTTTCTTTGTTCGCGTCACATAATTAAGCAGTACAAATTATTATAATCTAAGAAAACTTGGTTAAAAAAAGAAATAGGAAATATACCTTTCCCTTATACATATAATTTTTAATAACATAGTTGATATGTACAATCTATTTAACGGGTTCTTCAGTTTCCTTTTAGCATAACAAAAACATAACAACATCCGTATTTTTTTTTCTTTTGTCTCGATTTTGCATTATGTATTTGGATTTTCCTCGAGTAAATTCCATGATACACATAGGCAGAAACTGGGTCAAAATACTTCTGACCGGTAATGKTCAGATCAWGATCCATATACTATCCGTGYTCTTTACATTGATGTTTATACCCTACACCCAAATTCTAAAATAAATTATTAACTTATATTTTCTAAAAAAAATTACAATTCAAGTTCACAACTTAWTAGTATATGTAGAATTTATTAAAACTTTGCCTTTTAATATCATAAAACTAATCGATAACTAACTCATAAACACGTTTAAATATAAGTTAAGTGTTGAATCATACTAATATATTACGTTATTATATTTGAGAATGTTTTGAAAATTACTTAATATGACCTTCAGAGAAGGTTTTCAAGTTGTTAATGATTTATATCCTTAGAAAAAGTTGTAAAAATAACTGAAGGCGTTAATTAGATAAGGTTTACAAAGTATTAGTGTATTTTTCGACCCTCACTAATGTATATACTTCATGATGTATTCATCAATAACTTGATTGACATTTAGAGTATCTTTAAAAATGTGGGAAAAAAGTGTATCATTAAAAATTGTATTTAGAACCTTAGAGATGTTTTTTAGATGTTTAAGGAAAAGTTCTTTCTCTTAAAGGTACTTTTTGGAAGTATGTCTACGCGTAGCCAAGTATTATAATTTAACAGGTTTACTTCAATTTGTCTCATGTGCTCAACTACAATGATACATGACGACAAACGAAGAGAAAACAAAATGTACGATGCTCCTCGTGGTAGTGGGTGAACGGCCAACGACAATATTGGTGGATAAAACATGGTATTAATTTACCTAATAAACATCAGCCATATTTATTCATGGGATCGTCTTATTGCAGTTTTATTCTTAGAGAAACCATATGTTCGATGAAACATCTTGTAGTGCATCCACGAATCTAAATTGAGTTTTTCTTCTTGACCTCTCGTAGTAAACCCTATGGGGGCAAAAACCATGTTCAAGACAAGATGCACCAAAATTCCATATTCTATGTGATGCAATAAAGTTAAAACAACACAATACGAAATATATAGGATCTGAAAGTGCTCAATGTCCACGAAGTCCACAAATGAAAATAACATCTGCAATGCTACCATATAATTAAAATATGCAATGAAAACAAATAAACGAWTGAGATTGTACTATCTTTGTCATAGTGTACTTATCCATGGAGAGACGAATGTTGGTAGTGCAAGTCTAGACCCAAATTCTACCACTCGTGGTTTTATTGAGTGTAGGTCATTTTCTAAGAATCTAAAACCCAACACACAGATAATTACTTCGTCTGAAAAGAACGAACRATTCGAAATTAGCATGGAAGAAAAAATCATTGATCATTATTAAATTATTTCAAATCTGTTAACATCTCTTTTTATTGCTTTCTGACATGCATTACAAATACCCATCTCTCCGTGTGCATGTACACTATCACAAAGATATTAACATCTCTTTGTTTATTTGTTTTCATTGCGTTCTATGAGTATATGGTATCACAATTCATCTTAATTTCATTTGTGGACATTGAACATGTGTTGCGTTTGCATCTAATTAGTATTTCCTATTGTGTTTGTGTGGGTTTATTGCCTCACTTAGAATATGGAACTTTGGTGCATCTGCTTTTCGACGTGGTTTTCTTTTCTTCRTTTTCAGGATCCACTAATCAACACTTATATCCTCCTCAAGTTTTTAAAAACGAGATGACATGAATGACGAAAAAGACATCGAAAATAGAAATCTCAAGAAGAAAAACTCAAATTAAATTCGTGGATGTACTATGAGATGTTTAATCAAACATATGACCAATTAGAGTTTTCTTATGAACATGATTGTATCGATATGATATAATTAATCATATACGACTCAATGTTCATCCTTTACCTCAAAATAGTATAATATACAAAGCCATTGTTGSTCTCGATCATAATAATGTGGTAGTTATGGTGCTTGTACGAATTTTGACGCTAGTCGCTACTAAATGAAAACACATAAAAATTGAAGGTTATTTCCATATATTTTATCCCACACCGTACCAATAACAAGACAATCATTACACCACGTCAGGATATTAAAAATCTGTCCCACATCGAACCGTAGTGATTTACTTTATGAGAATCTAGCCCTTTAAATTAATATCTTTATCTCATATGCTTTCAATTTCCAAACATAAGTACTTCATGAGAATCTAGCTCTTACATCACTCTTTTTTCTGATAATAGAGGGAARTACRTGAATTTCRAATGTAGCTGCTATCAAGCAAGGTAATTAACGACCTTTTCTTTCCCATTTTATTTAGTTTTGGGTTAATTTTGATATATGTTTATCTATTTCATTMTTATATTTTCAATATGGTTGTACCCCAGTATGAGGGGTTGTCATCTACGACGWGWCTCTTTCAGCATTTAGATCGCATGGTAATTTATCATCTACATGTAATAGTTTATKAATATATGATTTTTTTGTATAMTARCGACTTAAGTTGTGTATTGTACAACGATGCGTGGGACCATGAGCACACTRCTGCTAAGGTTTTTGAGAGGATCCACCAAAAGCYCCTTTCCAGGTACGACCGATCCCCTACGGATCCTYCGATCTACRCTTATCAGRAAGTGGGTAGAACGCCGACAACTTCAATTTTTGTACTTGAGTTAGTTTATTGGTTAGTTTTCTAGGATAGATAACTATTAGTTTGGGCTAACATTGTTGGGCAACCGTTCAACTTGCATGCTATTTGTAAAATTAGGTATATGATATGTCAGATTAAAACCGTTATGCTGTCGAACAATTTACAAGTTGGCTAATTCATCTTGATTTTGTAAGTTGTAGGAGATGTATACAAAACATTGGCATGAGATACACGTTGGCTCAGATCCAAGAACATTCTTCCTAGTGTGGGAACATAGTGTTGGAGGCCAGGGAAAGGGTCACAGGATCCCTGTTTGTTATGACCGAAGCTCATACAGTAATCATAGGAGGTATATTTCATATAGTATATATATATATATATATATATATATTGATTCAATCATTAATTTATCGCCTAACAACGTCGATTGTTTGTCAAATGTTGAATAATTACAAATACATACATTAAACAGAAGTGGGCAAGTTGAGGATRAACCGGAGACTGAATAGAGAAAGATGGCAGCTTTGGAGAAACAATGAAAGAATAAAGCTAATGAGCTAGCTCGCCAAAAGGTACCAACAAAGCAGTTTTATGCTTTTATGATGTTCCTAGTTGGAAACCCTTACTCCCCCCCCCCTTTTCTCCTGTAGTACAGATTATGTATGTTTCTATTGTAAAATCAGATTTTGTATTTACTGTAAAATAAGATTATATATTTATACGGTATTTTGGCAGGTTTAATTTTATAGAAAATACACATTTTCAATTATTTTAAGAAAACAAAATCACCGAAGTATAGTAAATTTAAATTTGACAATCACGTGATCCGTTTGTGTTAGGTTCCACCGGTGATCCGTCGGTTGGGATCCTTCGGTGATCCGTCAATGAACTAAAACTGTTGGTGATATCTGTCAATGATTCCTTTACTCAAACTGATAGGTAACCTTAACAAAAATCGTCCGTAGTTCGTCGATGAACTCAAATATTTKCGACCAATCATTGACGGAAAGAAAATATTTTACTTTTTTATTTTTTTAATTATTTATCCATGTATGCATTATAGTTTGAACACAAAAAGGATTTCATCAAATCTAATTTTGACAATTTTCATCAAAATCAACATTTGAAACCTCAATTTCTTTTGGTTATATTTATGAAGATGGAATATGCTATGCTTGATTATTATTGGTATGTGGTTACTGACATTTATCACTCTATACCCAAACTATACCACTCGTTGTGGTTATTTTCATTATTACGTAAGGAACTTAATATCTATGAATCTAAAAACCAACACACTTAAAATTACTCCATTTAAAAAGAACGAACGATTGAGAAAAAAAATCATTAATCATTCTTAAACCGCAACCTTAACATTTCTTAAACCGCAATCTTAATATTTCTTTTTGAACCACAAGGGTGATACCTGATTGGTTTGAGTTTGGGCTCCAAAGGTCAAAAGTTACTGGAGGTCCAGGTTCAAATCCAAGGAGGAATAAAAATCCCCTTGTGGCCACGGATGTTCAAATGCAGTCAGGATATTAAACTTTTGTCCCACATCGAACCATAGTGATTCACTTTAWRAGAACCTAGCTCTTTAAATTATATCTTTTTCTCATGCCTTTAATCTCCAAACCTGAGTACTTAATGAGAATCTAGCTCTTACATCACTCTTTTTTCTGATAATAGAGGGAAGTACGTGGGTTTTAAAAGTGGTTGCTYGTCAAGCAAGGTAATTAACGACCTTTTCTTTCCCATTTTATTTAATTTTGGGTTAATTTTGATAGATTTTTATCTATTTCATTCTTTATTTTTCAATATCGTTTTAGCTTACTTATCAAGATTAAGAAGTTATTAGCGTCAATGTTCATAGCATTTCTTGATGGTGGGAATCCACATAAAGGTAAGGATGGAATTCGTATATGGTGTATGATTCATATATGGTGTATGCTTAATCCCCTTTCAACCAAACTGTTTCGAATTTGTTGCCTTCATTTTCACATATTTGATCTTATTTCAATTTTGGTATAGATTCTTGGATCTTATTCGCAACTATCTAACATGTGCTCACAACGAAAAATAAAATTCGTCGAACTATTGTTGGCAATTCGTCGGGCCTAATCTTATCAATATAAAGGGTGATCAATAAGTTTCTAGACCGGCAAGAAGCACGTTTCACTACAATAAAATTGGTCTTCTAGGACACCCAATCATCATAATTGGACGTCCTAATATAGTAACTAATGATATTTTAAGTATATAGGACCAAAACTCGATGCTCTATGTAAAGGTGGTAAAATATGTAAGTTGTTAGGAGTTAGGACAAAATTAGACAACCAAACAAGTTCTATCGACGGAGTTGCATACCCTAATGGGACACACAAAGTACATGGACTTAGTGAAAAATGTCCTATTAGACTATGGTATATGTTGGATCCTCCTTTGCTCTTGTAGAGATTAATATGGGTTCCAAATATTCTAACAGTCTTCATTTCCATTTATTTAGTGTGTGCACAAATACTATCTTACATGTTCATATGCTATAATGTTATATTAGCTTCGAGCCATTGCCATGGATGAGGTCGATAACAAGCTTCTCGACCTTTATACTTCCGAGAAAATGAGAGAATCTAGGAGATTTGTAGATGAGGCTTATGCTGCAAATAAGAGAATGACTGTTACTGCCAATAGAATGTTTATGTTTGGATGTGTAAGTAGTAATGTAGTTTGATCTATTTATTTTTTCTAATCGTAATCCTATCATCTTATTGGYGAGTTTTCATTAACAGATATGTTTCGCTGCAATTACCTTTATAAAATACAAATGGACAAACACGATTGACCATACAACAAATAGATCTTGGACCCGATAAGTTCAAATCACATGGAAAAGGTATGAAGACCCGACAAGTTCAACATAACATGCTTCAATGTGCATATATGTGTCTCCATCTACTTTAATCTCAATTTGTCAGCAAAATGCCTAGGTCGAGGGTGGGGGCTGAAGTGGCAATTGGCTTGGTCCCTAATACTTGGTGGAGGGAGTTNNTCATTGATTTATCTGTTGGTTGTCAAGGAGAATGTTATATGAAATTATAGGAGTTTGACGTACCCAAGTTTTAGACACTCGTTGATACATTCACCAAAAAAGCGATGAATGCAAGGTTTGATTACCTTCACTTCTGTTATTATACCTATTCATCAACAATGATGACCATTATGCATAATTATAAAAATAACACATAAAGACTTGTTCATTATGCATAATTATAAAAGTAGTGATCATTCATATGTAAGTGAGAAACTATCCATGTTGTCTTGGATATCTGCAGTCCATCTTTTCGATTTCTACGTTAACCATATAGTTATGAACATTACCTAAACATAGTTCACATCCTTGCAACTTATACGTGCTTTATTCATATCTATATAAATCCACGTGCAATTGCACCACCAAAATTAAAGAAGTAATTATCGATATATTAACTAATAATTAGATGTTCGTCATTGAATAAGATTGAACCTTTATTTGTCTCTAGATGGCAAAGATGGATTAGTCATAAGCTATTTGTGRTAATACATCTTGCATAGCATGTAGTTTAGGACAAGTCATATCGAAGAATCTTGTATAGGGAACTATATATGCATGTAGTTTAGGACAAGTCATATCGTTTAAATGTTCAAATATATAGAGAATATTTGTCACTTCGTGAAAAACACCTTTATTGAAATATTTCTGTTTTTGGGGAAACTCCAAACCTCTAGTTCAATTGCCGTCTATTGACGAATATCCTTGTCAAATATGGGACATCCACTCTAAATCTCTAGTTCGTCACTAGAAAATCCCCACGTCCACTTGGACAAATCGTGTTTGGTYAAATTCATTTCGTGACCACTAAGAGCCTAAGGGGTCATCTACCAAATGTAGGATCGAATATTTGAGAATTTTTATTTTGCTTAGAATTTGGTAATTTGTCTTTTGCTTTTTGGCTCTGACATTTCTTGTCCATTTTCAATTTCTTTAGCCTGACTCTTGATTATATTACTCAAGGAGACATATTCATGGTCCCCTATTAATACTAAATAAGTACACCTATTGGATTTTATTTAAATTTAGACTCTTCAACTAATCTAAAAAACCTAAAGGCTTTTGACATTGTTTTGATATAAACTCAATTTACTCCAACAATGCCTCCCGTAAATTGAATTTATTCTTTATTTTTTTTCTTTTTCTTTCGCTTGTTCTTCTTTTTGTTGCGCTTTTTTTTCTTTTCTCGTCCATTTGTGCAACATCCAAATTATCCTTTTGAACCTATTTTTCTTCTTTTGAGGCTTCTTCATACATAATCAGATCTTTGTCAATGCAAAGAGTTCTTGATTTATTGCATCCTTCTTCTTAGTTTCATCACAAGAATCTTTCAAACTTGTTTTCTTCACCAAAGGCGACTGTGAATCTTGAGGATATTTATCTCCTCCATCAACTTGTTGCATTTCATGATAAGCACCAAACTAATCTTTGGAACAATTTGATTTTTCTTCTTCAAGGTGCCAACAAAGTTAATATCAAAAACTTCTTTCATTATGTGTCCTATGTTTAAAAAATTACTTTGCAAACCTGGTACATAAAGTACCTCGGACATCTTTTCAATTTTCCCATTTTTTGTTTGGAAAGTGATTTGTCCAACACCTTGAATTTTGTTTGCTTGAGCATCTCCGGTTCTAACCTATCTATTGTTACTTCTGAAAAGAAATGAATACAAACTCTTGTTGCCAGTAATGTCCTTGATTACTACCACGACCTCCCGTGAAAGTAATTTTAGATTTCAAAGCTCGATTATGGAAAGTACGAGGATTTCTTTGAAAAATTATCGATTCATGTGCTGCCAATCTTTCTTGTGAACTTTCCGCACCATTGATGAAAGATCTTGTGATTCTTCAATAGCTACTACCACATGATCAAATTTAGCATGTAGGTACGAAGAACTTTTTCAATGACTCTTTGTGTCTCAGTAACTTCTYCATTTGATGACATTTTGTTTACAAGAGAKGTAACTCTMGTAAAAAATTCAGAATTGTTTTTCATCRTCTCTCWTTTCCAACTTCTCAAATTTTACTCGTAATGATTGCATACAAAACTTTTTTAACTTGATCTTGACCAGAATGTCCTTTCTTGAACTTGCAATGCTTCTTGTCAACTGTCTGTCTTGGAAATCGCTCCATAAACTAGGATTTCAATTTTTTGATAGATTTAGAAAAGAGCTTTCATATCCTTTGGCCTTGTAATCTTTAAAAAAACTTTTTGTGCCTCGGTCAATTGAGATTCATCTTCGGGAGGATTTATACGGATTTGTACCTTCTTCAACGACAATCCATATGTTTTGAGATTCAACACACAACTTCATTAGATTGCTCCCATAATCAAACTTCTCTCCGTTAAAAGAGGTATAGTAATGGTTGTGACTTTTTTCGGGTAAACGTTTTGGTAAATAGTCCTTAAGATGCAATTAATAGATTTCAAAGCGTAGGTATTTAAAGTTGGAAACGAAATGTTACATCAAAATAGATGCAAACAATTAATTAACTTACAACAAACAAATTTTTTTTGGAAAAGCAAACAGAGGTTACAAATGGCACACAAGGATCATGTACAATGAAAATATTAAAGACGGATAATACACAAATTAAGCAACACAAATTATTATAATTTAAAAAAACTTGGTTAAAAAAAAAATAGGAAATAGATTTTCCCTTTTACATATAATTTTTAATAACAGAGTTGATACGTACAGACTGTTCAACTTGTGTTTATTACTATGTGAAATTTGGTGTGGTTACCAAACTGATTTCCATGGGAGAAAACGATATGGCCAATGAAGAATGAAGCTCCAGCTCTTCTAGACATGATGGTGACCCACCGTGATGTGAAAGAAAGCCTTATTCCTTGCCAAGTAACGTTTATCTTGGAAGGCTCTCAAAAGAACCAAGAAAATGCAGCTTCAGTTTTGCTGCAACTTGGTCTTCAAAATCCAAAGTATTTGGAGGAGGCCCAACGACTCAGACTCGCACATTATCTGATGGAAATGCAAAATTATGGTTCTGATGGAGGAAAGAGAAAGGCTAGATAGTTGCTGGAAAAAATAAATGCACACAATAAAGGAAAGAAAAAGGGATCCGATCAACCCGACTGCCAGGCATACAGGTTGAGGTCCAAGCCCAGGACCAGGGTCGGCCCCAGTTGAGCCCAAAATCAGATTGGTCATGCTAATCTCTAGTTCTTTTTCGGTCCGGTCAAATTCATTTCCTAACCATGGAGAGCACAAGTTGCAATATATGTATTTATTTTTGGAAAGTAAATGTTGCATCATAACTCATAAGAGATGCTAACAATAAATTAATTTAAGCTTTGCAAGGAAAAACAATTTTCTTTGGAAAAGGAAATAGTAGAATATACACACGATAAAAAGATCGAAGGAGAATTGTCAAATCACATAAATTCAGTAAAATACGGTTTATCGGTTAAGCTATAACATGAGTTAGTAGGGACAAAATGCATGCTTGTATAAGTTATCATAGACCTAAAATTGCCATATAGCAGGGTTCTAGGGGTGTGCCCTGGGTTCCAAGGCTAGTACTCTGTCCCAAAAAAGGTGTGCCTATGCACTAAGTAACAATTTAGAAGGCATGTAGCTTTGTGAATTATTTTCATAAGGTCTATACGCTTCTCAATTTCTAATCATATGTTTTGTACGATCTGAATTTCACTTTAGGTTGTAGGTCTCAGATTCAGAAGACGAGTCATCTTTTCAATTTTCAAACATGAGTACTTTAAATATTGGTGAATAGTATTTCTTATATTGTTCATTTTTCTTTGATAAAAGAATGAAATACGTGGATTTTCAATGTTGTACCTCATCAAGCATTTATTTCTGTTTTGGGGAAACTCCAAACTATAGTTCAACTGCCATCTGTTGACGATTATCCTTGTTAATTATGGGACATGCACTCCAAACCTCTAGTTCGTCATTGGAAAATACCCAGCCCACTTGGACAAATCGTGCAGGGTCAAATTCATTTTGTGACCGCTAAGAGCCTAAGGGGGCATCCACCAAATGTAGGATCGAATATTTGTGAAGGCAAAATATATTTATTTTGCTTAGAATTTGGTAATTTACCTTTTGCTTTTTGGCTTTGACATTTTTTGTTCATTTTCAATTTCTTTAGCCATACAAAATATAGTATTGAAGGAGACATATGAAAGGTCCCCTATTAATACAAACTAGTGCTCGGTACCGTGCGTTGCACGATGATCATAACACATGTCAAGTAATATACAAAAAATTGTGAACCATATCAACATCCCTATACTTCAAAATTGAAAATACTAAATTTTCATAGTGCATTTGTAACCCTTCCAATATTTCAAGGCATCCTTCTCGTTTCATATACTTAATTGTTTTTCAGGAAAAAAATTTCTCATTAATATGGATTAAGATTCAAGTCAAATTCAACCACAATTAATGATTTGAAAATATTAAATTCTAATTTGTCGCATCAATATCTTATAGCATTATATATATTAATTTAATTAATTAATTAATTAAACTCTTAATATAGATTTTTTGTAAAAAGAGGATAAACCAAAAATCCTATGTTAGAAGGGTCAATCAAATAAATTAAGCACCATGGGTTTAGAGAATCATTCAAGGGGAGTCAGCCCTATGAATTGCCACAAAATCATCCCAATCTTGCTTTATATATCTATCATTTAGTGTCAATCTTTTATCTACCTATCAATATGGGATATACAAAACTAATCGGAATTTAAGATTAAATAATACTCAATCTTAGGGTGTCAYATTGATGGTTGTGGTTCTAATTTTTAAATATAGAAAGAATAAATATTATATATATAATTAATTTTTAATATTGATACCCTTCTTGCAAAAAGAGAGTTGGCTAAAATGAACCAACACCATGTGTTCGKAGGGTCGGCTAAAATGCTCTAACCATAGGTGTTAAGAGAACCAACCAAAAGGAACCAACCTCATGAGTTGTCACAAAGGCATCTAGACCTCATTAATATCCAACATTTTTGTCAATCTTTCAACTCTCAATMAGTGTGGGATATATAAAACTCAATCACAATTTAAGATTGATTCAACTCAAATCAAAGAGGAACTACAAGATCTTGGAAAGATTTGATCATCAAGTAAGATATAATCTATTTTTGCACTTGTTCTTGGTTGATATTCTTGTTTTATGGATTGCATGTTGAGATAGAGYTAGGGTTTCATATGGGTTTGATCTTAAGTGTATAAAATGAGTGCATTTTAGTGTTTTTGGCTTGAAATGGTCGTTATATTCAAGAGATTATCAAGATTTATGCAAGTTCATCATATGAACTTTGACTTGATTAAGTCAAAGATTTGGTAGATAATATAAATGATAAAATCACTACAAGAAAAAGAGCCTTTAGAGAAGGAACTTTTAGATAAGGTTTAGTAAATGTATCTAAAGATATCTTTTAGAGAAGGATCATGATGACAAAAATGGAACAATTTTTAGAGAGGGATATTATATCAATTTATATGTTACGAAAAGCGTTTCTAAAAGTTTAAGGGACATTTTTTTCTAAAAACGTCCCTAAAAGTTGTATTACATATTTTAGCTACGCTTATATAACTGTCCCTAAAGGATAAATTCATTTTTTTTAAAGAAAATTAGGAAAATGATATTAGTTACAGTTTGTATCATTG
Organism: Cynara cardunculus var. scolymus; assembly: GCF_001531365.2. Lineage (NCBI taxonomy): Eukaryota > Viridiplantae > Streptophyta > Magnoliopsida > Asterales > Asteraceae > Cynara > Cynara cardunculus. The sequence goes on along the minus strand of NW_020201230.1, from coordinate 25,976 downwards.
TATGCATATCTAAATGGTTTTCTTTTAAAAGTAAATCATTAAAAAAAGATGAATTAGAAATCAACAGAGCCCTAGATTTTTCCCGGCGTCCCTCACTCCATCGTGTTGTCGTCGTCGCTCATGATCCTCTCGTCATCGCTCGTCGTCTTCTCGCCTCGCCTTTCGCTAGCCGTCCTCTCGGCGTCGCTCGCCATCCTCTCACCATCGATCATCGTCTTCTCACCTCGTCCCCGCCTTTCTGCATCGCGTAGTTAGGTAAGCATATTGTTTAGTGGTTCTTCAAAATTATACTCCATCTTTTTAGGTTTAATTTGAATCCTCGAGTATTATTCGCAAACATATTTCAACGATCTTATTTTGAGATCGACTTCAGTACGACTTTTGATGTTACTATTGTAACTTATTTAATTAAATCACAAATGACTGGAAGTTAACTAAAAATTTGGGATCTATGCATTAGTCAAATGAATCTATACCAGTTAAGTTATATGTTGAACTTTCTTATTCAAAATGATTATTAATATGTTGCGTACTTGTGTATGCATCTTTATTGACCAATTTTGGGTTTTAATTTAAGACTAAATGATGGAAGTTTCTAATTAGAACACGAGGAAGTGGATACATGCATTATGCAGCCTGCAAGGCTTGGGGTTTTGACCATGGAATCAATGAAGTTCATCTCATCAGGTCCAAAACTTCCTAAATTGGTTGTAATAAACAGTGAGTTGACCATTTTACATAATAAGCAAAACTTACATAAACACCTTGATGGTCATAAATTGAAATGATTTAACCAATAAACTCCAGCTAGTTGCTTTATTGTATATGGAGGTTAATTCATCTGGCTAATTGCAAGGTCGTTCAGACTGATTTTTCCCCTCCTGATATTTGGTGACACTGAGACCATATTTCCCCATCCAAGATAAAGACAACAACATCTATCTATATTATGAATCCGGATGCTAGGGCCTTAAATTTGCTTCCTCGGGTACGTGGGAAGAATTACTACTTACTTTCAGAATTTGGATATTTTGGAGAATTTCTCATGTCTTTCTATTCAATACATAGGAGTCATCCAAGACGATAAAAGAGCCTTTTTGGTATTGTTTATTATGATAATTCAAAGTGTGTAATCGGTCACTTGTTGACTTCACAGTTAAAGTTCACTGCTTAAATGTGTGACCATACTAAGCACTGAACAGGGTACGTCTATTGGCGGATAACACTAAGACATTATGCAAATTTCAAGATCTTCATAGAAAAATCTTTCAAGGAAAAAAGCTCAAATGAAGAACAATTGGTCCAGTAATTGCAGAACCTACAATTTGAAGCACATGGTTTGTAAGCAATGAAACAAATGAAAAACTAATTGCCATCCAGTAAAAATGAGGTAAATACCTTTCATTTCTCCTTTGGGGTTCACTGTTTGCCATCACCGAGTCCTCTACACTCATCTGCATGCTGAGAATCTCAAACTAAAAGCCCTCACTGTTTATGATATGTCGTTGAAAAACTGACATTTCAATACAACTGAAGTTGTTTCATTTTGGGAAGAATCTTCTGCTTCTGTTGCTAATCCTCTAATTGTTGGTCTCACTCTTATTCCAGGAGCTGCTGCTGCTGAAAATAGGTCCCATTTGCAACTCATTTATTCTCTATTTGTTCTTAATATAATAATCCAAAGCACCCAATTTATGCCATGCATTCCTGGTGCATGACAACAATAAAAACAATGGCAAGAGTTAGACATGAAATATATAATGTATTCAAAAGTCAAATATTACGTTTTTATTTTTGCAATATGTGTTTCCATGATGTACATCATCAAGATGGATCCATAAACTTGAGATGAGTCGTGGAGCAAACCAATAGGCCCTTTTCATTTACGCATGACCAATCTTAAAAACAAGATTGACAACACCAATAAAGCTTGTCATTGCTCCTACAAAAAACTAAAACAAAAATGCTAGAATGAGCTTTGTGAAAATTTCTTATTTATACTCTTGACAGCACCACTATCAACTGACAAGAAAGCAAATTCATTAAGATTTTAATAATTCTAAACGACTTAGTAACTTTGAACTGATTGCATTATATCCGGAAAAGAATGTTACTAGAATGACATTTGTACTAATGTTTTCCCCTTTATTGCCAGGTCTTGAAATGTGAATATGTTGTACGTGGTGAAATTGTCTCTTTGGCTCAGGTACTAAAAATGCATTATATCTATCAAAAAACCAAAATCAACCAACCATGTTTGGCTTATTATATTGGGGAGGTTATCATTAATATTCTTGTTCACCCATAAGATATACAATTTTCTGCCGTCTATTTTAATGGCAAGGTTTTAACATGCTAAAAATAGTCAATTATTACTATACTATTTGTTGTATTCTTGCATCTACTTTGGTGTTAATACTATTTCGGTAAATAGCAATGAAGCTCTATATATGGTATGTGAATAGATATATTGTTGTGAAATGTGAATATGTAAGTAGTTCTATATGAAAACTGGCCAATGCAAATTTGGTTCAACCTGCAAATTCCATCACCCGAAGACATCTTGATTACAGCTGGGGTAGAAAATGGTGATGGTGGGCAGATGGATGCACTTACAGGCGGGACAAATGGAAACTTCCACTTCGCCCCTGCGATGTTGCACAACTCAAAAGGCCACCCTATTAGACCGGTTGTACACTTGCTGACTTGCATACATTTGATGATTCAAACTGAGTGAACTTGTGGACTATTTTCTCATTTGTCTTGATGCAATATCTAATTTGTGGCAGCCAATGTCATGACCTGAGTGGTACCATAAGTGAGGTTCAAATGGTCTTGGCTAAGTAAAAAATATGAAGCCTTTCTTAGAGCGTGGAAGCAAATAATAGCAGATAGTGTTTTGTATACTTACACTCTGCATCTGATTTAATCCAGCATTCTCTGTTCCCATTTGAATCACTGGCATCACATGTAGCCTAGGATTGTTGCATCTTTTTTTGTTTGCACTCTTGTTAGATCAATGGTTTCTGTAAATGTAGTTATATCTTCCCCAGACATCGTTTGGTTTCTTTTTTTTATATCCATCCTCATTAACATAGGTGCCATTTGTCGCATTGTACAGATTTTGTTGAAGCAACTAAACACAACATACCCCTGTGTGCACATGCATACCCCTATGCCTGCAGTATATCGGCTGGCCAGTTTGCAGCTTCACAAGGCAATGAAGTTGTAGAAAGGTAGTCATTTCCTCTTTAACTAGCTAGTGTGATTGTTTTAGTTTGTTCGTGAAATGAAACGACCATAGATCTCTCTCAGACAATTAAACACCAACTCTTTAACTGGTTGTGAGAACTAGCATTCTAATGTGAAACAAGAGTTTGATTCACATGACTCTGGCATTTAGGTCATATTCAAACTGGATTGTAACATTCTGTTCTTTTTCTTACAGTTTGAGGAACAAAAGGATGAAGTAGTTGTTGAGCGAATATTACGTGTTATTTTCTTGAATGTTGAACGTCCTACCCCTGTAAGTTGACATAGCACCAGTGCGTCAGGTCGATTGAGCCACACCGAGATGTCTAATCGAGTTGTTTCAACAGAGTCTGAGCTTGCTTCAACCAAATCCGAGCTCTTTCTTATGAAGGATGAAGTTGCTAAGTTGCGACAAATGATGAGGTCAATTGTATCCGGCCGGTCAGTTTCAAGTTTTTCATCTTCACTAACTGTTCAAGACCAATGTTCGGAGACTCAAGATCGTTAAACATGCTATGATGATTTTGGATGTTTTTTTGTTGATAAATGTAGACGATATATGAACTTGTTGATATTAAATTTGGATGGTTCTTATATATATTAAATTGTTTTGAGATTATTATTAATTTGTTCCTGATTAATTTAATATCATTTATTAGTTTACTTTTATTATTATTATTATTATTATTATTATTATTATATATATATATCTATCTATACTACATATATAAGCATTTAGACCTTTATCTTAAGTACAAGTCTTAAAGCTTAGGATACCATCATTTTATGCAACAAATTTAAAAAACTCTTAATTACAAATTATTATGCATAATGTACAAGTTGTTTATGCAGTGATTTTCAAACACCAAAAATTACCCATTTTGGGCCGGTTTCTTCTTCCAGTTTCTTCCTCTTCTTTCTCCTACCTCTGCGACCACCAAGACTAAAAAATTTATTCTCTTATGTATCCTTTCTCTGCGACCAACAACATTTTGGGTTAGAAAGCAAAGGTCTTTCTTCTTCACAGACCTCATTTGGCATAACAATGGTGGTGTGGATGTATAACCTCGATCAAAGAACCGATTTCATGTATCAAAGGGATTTGATGTATCAAAGCCTCATTGATACATATAGCTTTCTCCTCCCTGTTGATTTAATTTCACAGGTTCTTCAAAACCCTAGAATTTGGAGGTATGCTCTTCATTTTGGTATGCTATATTTAAATTTTGATTTCTACAACCACTTCTGATGAGATTATAACTTTCTATCTTCTTTTTGGTTTAACGATCGATGAAGGAAGCCCCAGGCTATTTACAAGTTATAGGTAAGAATCCTCTTTTACATCGCTTTGAAAATTTGAGGTACTGTGTGTGGTTTGTATTCTTGGAAATAGATTTATATGTTGTTTGGTTGTTATTAAAATTTATGTGTTTTGGTTCTGTGAATTTTACCGTTTGCTTACCATATGAACTGGGATTTCGATTTTGTTGTTTTGCCTACTTTGTTCTCTTTGTGTTTTGCCTATGCATATAAGCCTATCATCACAGTTTGTATGCCAGGTGTTTGTAAAAATGCCTAACTTGTCTGATTCTCTTTTGTCTTCTTTACGATTAAAACCACATCATCTTAACGGATATAATTACTAAAGTGTGTAATAGTAAAATATGGTTCCTCCATCAACAATGGCATGCTGCAATGCATACATATCCATATGCCTTTATTTCAATGCAATTCAATGCTGCAGCAGCCTCCTTCATCTAGGATTCTAGGTCTCACCTTTTGTCTAATAAATATAAACCCATAATATGTAACCTTCATCAATGTTATTTACTGCCGAGTTTACTTCATGGTAAGGAATTAAGAAATGATACCTTGTTTGAGAAGAAGATGAAAAGCAATCACATTTAAAAGCAAGAGAAAAGAAGGCTAATTGGATGATTCCATTGAGGGGAAAGTGATAAATAAATTTGGGAGATGTGGATCTATTGGAGAATAAATATTGAAGCAATTCATTCTAAGCAAGAAGTGAGTTGTGCAATCATGAAAAATAGAGTTGGCACCTTCTTCTAAAACTTATTCGTACTTTAAATTAATATGCTCTATTCTGTCATCAGGTGGTTTGTAAGATGGTGAAATATGCTTGAATATGCTCTTTTTAGTTTGTCTATATGTACAGTTGGTAAAAATGATGATCTCTGTCTAAAGATCCTATCTATATCTAAAATTTCTATTCATCTCTTCATATTTTCTGATTTGCAACAACAAAACTTACCAGTTAACGAGTTTTTGATATACGATGTAACTTAAAGAGGTTGGACCTGTTGTGGCTGCTATCATTAAGCCATCGCTCTCCAGGTATCATCGACTCATCTCTTCTTGCATCATCGATCAACTTAAGATCTTTTTTTTTATTCGTTTTGCTTATTGTTTGAGGTTGGTCTATAGTAGTTTTCTTTTTAGTTTGTCTATATGTACAGTTGGTAAAAATGATGATCTCTGTCTAAAGATCCTATTATCTCTATCTAAATTTCTATTCATCTCTTCATATTTGCTTATTTGCAACAACAAAACTTACCAGTTAACGAGTTTTTGATATACGATGTAACTTAAAGAGGTTGGACCTGTTGTTGCTGCTATCGTTAAGCCATCGCTCTCCAGGTATCATCGACTCATCTCTTCTTGCATCATCGATTAACTTAAGATCTTTTCTTTTTTTTCGTTTTGCTTGTTGTTTGAGGTTGGTCTATAGTAGTTTTCTTTTTAGTTTGTCTATATGTACAGTTGGTAAAAATGATGTTGTTGCTGCTTGTTGTTTGANCTTTTTAGTTTGTCTATATGTACAGTTGGTAAAAATGATGTTGTTGCTGCTTGTTGTTTGAGGTTGGTCTATAGTAGTTTTCTTTTTAGTTTGTCAATTTGTTGCTGTAGGTTGCTGAGTATGCAGTTCAATAATCAAGCGAGGCAATTTGACTCCCAAATTACTTATTACATTTGAATGACAAATGTAGGTTTCAAAGGATATTAAATATGCTGATAAGCAACCAATCATTCAATGGGGCCCAAGGTATATTCAGAACTCTCATTAGCCTCATGTCATTTTTAGCTTCAAATGTTCTTTTACATCTGACGTAATTGTATATTGGTGCTTCATTAATCAGTACCTTGCAGCGAGATCTACGCCGATAGGTGGATACATGGAACTTTAAGGTCCTTGTATATGTGACATGTATACTTCTACACAATTCATCAATATCATGTAGGTGTTGAAATCTTAAAATAAGGGCATAGAGTGGCACTCCCTGTGGCACTATATCACTTTGTTTGGCGCTAAGCTGTAAAAACACAATGTCTAAAATGACAGAGAACCAACTATAAAAACCCTATGCTACACTTGTATGTAGTGTGTAAAGAAATCATGCAGCCCAAATACCTCACAGCCCTTAGCCCGATAGCTGAAGCCTTCTACTAACACCACTAAACCTCAACTTTTCCTCTTTTGGGTTATTATTCAATTATGATCACGACTTTGATCAGCTCCATGTTAAGAATTAGAGATACACCCAACAATATTTACATTTAGTAAAAGTAAGCAGGGATTTTCTAGGAACACTTCCAGTTAACTATATCATTATTTCTTTAATAGATAGATAAGTATTAGTTTTCCTGGATTTAAGTCAACTGGAGCGCGATGCTAGATTTCAGTGCAAGTGAAGACAAGAGATGATAGGATTCCATTTATGTAGTTCTAAGAATAATGGAGGTTTTGTGATCTTGGAACTACATTGATCTGGCATTCATTACTTTGGCTTAAATTATTTCCTTGCTAAAACTCACCTCAAACAAGAGAATGCCAAGGCTATAGATATTTGCCGATAATAGATCCCTCCCGTAAAGCTTTTCTAGACAAACATACCAATTCTTTGGTCTGTAATAGTTATTACATCGTGTTCGGTTGAAGAATCAAAGTAAATGATCTCATTTGATGGCAACAAAACAAAACTTGAAAGCCATAAACCTTGCAAGGCATTTCCTTGAGAGTGTGCCATATCAACAGTTTGAACAACTTGCCTATATATCTGCAGCCTCTCAGCTTTATTCACCTTAACAGAACTATTTTTAGCCACTTCCTCAAGCTCATCCTTTGGGTATACGGTTCTGAAATTCTTTTGTTTGAAGTTTCTTGCTAATGGTTTGTGGTATCGTCACGTAAGGATTATAATGCCCAAATCTGTATTTTTGCTTGCAAATTTTCGGAAAAGGAATGTGCTAATATTTTATATGTATACTTGTCTTTATGTCCTTTATTGGCTGTATCTAATCGTTGAGTACTAATTTCATTTTTCTAAATAGATGTATGTTGAAGAACACTTGTGAACTCAGTTAGTTGAAAATTATCAGATGTGTATCAACCATAATAATATGCTTATAGGGTCAAACATTGCATCTCTTATCTGACTTGGGGTAATTAAGTTTCCCTGCATAAAACATTCCAACATCTTTCATTCATGTGTAAGAGAACAAGTGGTTCAGTTCTGTACATGCAATTCATCTTCTTTACTCCATCTTATTTACATGCAATTCATCTTGTTTCTTTTTTTCTTTCTTGCACGGTACAACTAATGTCAGCTTCCATCTCCTTTATATTCACCCCCCCTTTCCCTCTCCCTTTGGCCTTGATTCCTTCAGGATTTAACAAAAAGCCAAAAATCATCAACGTTGATTCCTTTCCATGCAAATCAGTCATCTGTTATCAATGTTGACCCGATCTATAAATACATCTCTGCCCCCTAAGAAATTACAACCTTTATGCTTTCTTCTTTCTCTATTGTTAATTGTAAAACCATAGAGTTATAATCGTTTAGTTTTGTTGTGATCTATTTTAAAGCACTTATCAGGTAAGATTTTTGAGCCTTATAATATTTATCCAGATAACACATACCGGTTAAGTGTTTAGTAAACGACCCCTAAGCTATTATGCAACAAAACCATATAGTTTGGAGTATATAATTAAGAAATTACAACCTTTAGGTTTTCTTCTTTCTCTATTGTTAATTGTAAAACCATATAGTTATAATCGTTTTAGTTTTGTTATGATCTCTTTTAAACGGGCCTCTTTACTTTCTAACTTGAGTCTGTCTGCAAGAATTCAGGTTTGCAACCATTTTTTCAAATTGGGAGAGATTGCTTTCACATGAATTTAGGTTTGGAGCCACTGTTTCATTATACGGTCTCTTCAAGTTGTCACAAAAGCTTTTTGATTTCAACTTTTGTATCATCTAGCACTTCATAAACTTTTTCTGGCATGTTCATTCTTTCAACCTTCAAATCTAAGGTGTGAAAAGTACAAGGTCCAAAGCTTTAATATGATGGTGCATCAAGAAGCCTTAGGTCATCCCATTTGGAAATGAAACCTCAACTGGAGAAGGAGATGAGAGGATCGTCTTTGGAAATGGCAGATCAAAGTAGCAATTCTTCTGCCGTGGAAGGAATTGTGCCCTATCAGAAATGACGGATCAAAGTAGCAATTTTTCTGCTGTGGAAGGAATTGTGCCCTATCGGAAATGACGTATCAAAGTAGCAGACCAATAATTTTTGAATTTGTTTGTCAACTCTATATTGGATTTTAAACTTTCATAATTTTTCAAGGATCAACTTCAATTTGGAACCATACTCTTATTTCATGGATCAGCTTCAAAATCGTTTATATTTTCGATTCCCGCCGCATTGCGCGGGTACATAACTAGTATATATATATATATATATATGTATGTATGTATGCAGCTGAATTATGGATGAAATAAATATATAATATATTTTTTAGAGAAGGAATTGATTTTTTAAAAGTGTAACTAAAGATAATTTTTAGAGAAGATTTTGAGTTTGTGTAT
>NW_020201230.1:14470-16055 GCF_001531365.2 Cynara cardunculus var. scolymus | reverse complement strand
TGTACATAGAAATTTAGGTAAAATGTTCAAATAGGATATGTGTATATCATGGGTTTCTTATATTGATTGCTTATGAGATTTTGTACATTTACTCCAGGGGGTAATTAAAACATATTTTGATACTTTGGAAGCAATCTAAGTGTGGTATATTGGACTTGCTTTTTGAGCTCAATTCGGAGCTTTTCGGTATTATACGGTTGCCCGGTGAGTTATATAGTTAATTGTTACATATTGATTTGAACATATATACTTTCATATGAATGTTTTGGTCTTGAATGGAGTCACACGAACTTGATTTGTCTTTGATTCCGTCTCTTGAGTCGATTCCATATTACTATCTCGGTACATAGGTCTGCTTTCCGGATCCGGACTTGTTTGTTTTGTTACTTGAGTTGTACGCCATAGTACGGGTACTACTTCGTGTGGTACGCCGGAAGCTTATGGCGAAGTCAAGATCCCAGGTTGGACGGGTGAGACTTTCTGCTGTTGTGAATACTCATTGCACAAAAAGGAGGAAGAGTAATGAGTAGGGAGCCTTGGCACATACCCGGTAGAGGAAGGCGGGCAGTGCGAGGTTTCCCATAATGTATGATTTCGACTCGGACTTTGGCATGAGCCCGAAAGGTGAAGGACGGGGGGATGCATTGTCCTCGTTATGTATACCGATTCGATCTCTTGGTTCTTGATATTTATTGGTATTCTAACATTGCTGAATACCTTTGGTTGTTGATGCTGTCTCCTTGTTGTATTGAGCATCAATGGTATGGTATACTATGGTGATTTGAATTTGGAATCCTATGATCTTAGCATCCGGTACGTAATTGTTCACTCGGTTTCTTGTAAGTCTCGGTTTGCATCGGGATGATGTCTTGAACTCTTTTATTGATAAAAGCTTATTATGTATGTTTACAATCATGTGCGATATTGTTATGTAATATTTAACTATTTAACTCACTAAGCGTTGCCTTACCATTTAAGTGGCAACCTCTCTCAGGAAAGAAGACGAACAAAAAGAAAGATTCCGTTGTTTGACTTGAAGATTTATCGGGGAACTTGAAGATATCGATCTTGCTTTTGGGTAAATATTAGCTTATATATATATAGTCTTGTCCCTTATTCTTTTGGCTACTTAATTTAGGTTGTAAGTAAATATCCGTTATATCCGGTTTGGAATCGTGTTTTGGGTGGTTTTATCACTAAAATAGAACGGATATTTCGATGTTTTTCTAGAATTAATATCCCATATTTTGAGGTTAATTAATGTTATGCCCAAATTTGTTGTTTCAAAGTGTTAGCCTCTGGTTCTTCATAATCTTTGGACCATTGAATTGTCTCTGGACCATTGCATGGGCTCTGGACCATTGAATTGTCTCTAGACCATTGCACTGCCTCTGGTTCAACCATTGCCTCTGGTCCTTCATAGTCTTGCCTCTGGTTCAACCATTGCTTCTGGTCCTTCATAGTCTCGCCTCTGGTTCAACCATTGCCTCTAGTTCAACCATTGCCTCTGGTTCAACCATTTCCTCTGGTCTTTCATAGTCTCTCCTCTGGTTCAACCATTGCCTCTGGTTCAACCATTGCCTCT
>NW_020201230.1:10430-12050 GCF_001531365.2 Cynara cardunculus var. scolymus | reverse complement strand
TACCATTAGTTGCTGATAAGGTATTTAGAGAGTGTACATTGCTTTTAGATGACTATGAATTTCTTATTGATCTCATTCCCACGGATATACATGGATTCGATGTTGTTCTTGGTATGGATTGGTTGGCAAAGAATCAAGCAAACATCATATGCTCACAACGAATGATTCRGATACCAATTAGCGAGGGGAATTACCTATACATTTACGGGGAGCGGCGTGTGACCGACATAAAGGTAATCTCTATGCTAAAAGCTCGCCGTTATCTAAACAATGGTTGCTCAATTTTTCTAGCCTATGTTATGGACGCGGCGAAGGAATTGAAGAAGACGGTGAAGGACGTTCCTATTGTTTGTGAATATCCGGATGTATTTCCGGATGATCTGCCTGGATTGCCACCTGATCGTCAAGTAGAATTTCGTATAGATTTGATACCGGGTGCAGCTCCGATAGCAAAGACAACATATCATCTTGCACCTGCGAAAATGAGAGAAATGATGAAACAACTGCAGGAATTATTGGACAAGGGTTTTATCCAACCAAGCACATCTCCTCGGGGTGATCCAGTCCTGTTCGTTAAGAAGAAAGACGGAACTTTCCGGATATGTATAGATTACCGTGAGCTTAACAAGGTAACTATAAAGAACAAATATCCATTATTGCAAATTGATGATCTTTTTGATCAATTGCAAGGAGCGAGATATTTTTCTAAAATCGACTTACGGTCTGGCTATCACCAACTCAAAGTACGGGAGGATGATGTACCCAAGACTGCTTTACGGACCCGTTATGGGCATTATGATTTCCTCGTAATGCCATTCGGACTTACAAACGCACCTGCAGCGTTTATGGATTTAATGAATCGAGTATGCTATCCTATGCTCGACAAGTCTGTGATCGTATTCATCGATGATATTTTGGTTTACTCAAAGTCCGAAAACGAACACGCTGCACACTTACGTCAAATGCTAGAATTGTTGAGGAAAGAACGACTCTATGCAAAATTCTCGAAATATGAATTTTGGCTTCGTCAAGTACAGTTCTTCGGGCATACCGTATCCGGAAACGGTATTTCTGTAGACCCAGCCAAGATTGAAGCAATTCAAGAATGGGAGCAACCAAAGAATGCTTCGGAAGTTCGGAGTTTTCTAGGTCTGGCAGGGTACTATCGACGATTTATCAAGGACTTCTCTAAGATCGCAGTACCATTAACCTCTTTGACTCGTAAAGATGCTAAAATTGAATGGAAGGAGGCCCAAGATCAAGCATTTCAGACTTTAAAGGAATGTCTGACACACGTGCCTATACTTGCTCTACCTGAGGGTAACGAAGACTTTATAGTATATAGTGACGCATCTCGACTTGGTCTTGGATGTGTCTTGATGCAGCGAGGCAAGGTGATTGTATATGCTTCTCCCCAATTGAAAGACTATGAGAAGAACTACCATACTCATGACCTAGAATTAGCAGCGGTGGTATTTGCTTTGAGGCTTTGGCGACACTATCTCTATGGAACGAAGTGTCAACTTTATACTGACCACAAGAGCTTAAAGTATTTATTTGATCAACAGACCTTGAACATGCGTCAGCAACGTGCTATGGAACTCATCAAAGATTACGACT
>NW_020201230.1:6162-9055 GCF_001531365.2 Cynara cardunculus var. scolymus | reverse complement strand
TGTTTCATGTCGGATACTTACGTAAATGTTTGGGTAAACATGAAGAGACGGTGCCCTTAGCCGAAGTCAAAGTAGATGAGAAATTAAGATACATTGAAGAACCAGAATCATGTCTAAACGAGAGAAAAGTGAAACTACGTAATAAGGAAGTAGACTTGGTATTGATCAAGTGGAAACACCATCGTGGACCAAATTGGACGTGGGAGCGTAAAGATGAAATGAAGGCAAAATACCCTTATTTATTTCCACAACACTGATTTCGGGGACGAAATCCTCAAAAGGATGAGGTATTTGTAACATCCGATTTCTAATATGCCCAATTAATTGCTTAGTATATTTAATTATTGGGTTAAAGAGAACTTATGATTTAGTGGGAGTTTGGGTCTGATGTTTTAGAATTTTATTTTTTAAGAATATATTAAAGGATTTGGAAAAAATTTACGTCAAATAGATACGTAAAACTGATTTTCTTGGKAGATATTTTCTGGAATATTTTTGTTGGATGTTATAGATTATCTCTTTATAAACGTGCAGGCGAAAACCTCATAGAAAACGGAGGTCCGAGCGAAAAGTTATATATAATTTAAGTATTGATGGTCAAAATGGGTAACTAGCCGGGCCAAACCGGCCCAACTCGAGTTTTAGCATTATAAATTGGAGTTTTCGCCCACTTTTCATGCCAACTCGAGTTTTAGCATTATAAATTGGAGTTTTGGCCCATTTTTCATGTCATCTAAGTCCAGAACTCACACACACACTAGAGGTGCGATTTTCACACACATAGACTTGATTCAACTCAAATCCAAGAGGAACTACAAGATCTTGGAAAGATTTGATCATCAAATAAGGTATAATCTATTTTTGCACTTGTTCTTGGTTGATATTCTTGTTTTATGGATTGCATGTTGAGATAGTTAGGGTTTCATATGGGTTTGATCTTAAGTGTATAAAATGAGTGCATTTTAGTGTTTTTGGCTTGAAATGGTCGTTAGATTCAAGAGATTATCAAGATTTATGCAAGTTCATCATATGAACTTTGACTTGATTAAGTCAATGATTTGGGAGATAATATAAATGATAAAATAAATGTTGGATTTTGGATGTTTATGTTAAATATGTTATATTAAGTTGAGATTCAGAAGTTGGAATATTTTTGAATCTAAATGGTTTGAGGAAAATGTATGAAAATGAGAATTTCGACTTTTGAATGCATTGAAAGTGAGCAGACTTTGAAAATCTGTATAAAATCATAGAAAAATCCAAATGAGGTGAGGCCAATTTCTTTAGTTAGATATTTAAGTCTAGTTTATTTCTTATTTTATGATCAAGGCATGAATTCGAGCTTAAATGGGCAAAACAGTTCTGCATGCAGCAGCTGTACATAGAAATTTAGGTAAAATGTTCAAATAGGATATGTGTATATCATGGGTTTCTTATATTGATTGCTTATGAGATTTTGTACATTTACTCCAGGGGGTAATTAAAACATATTTTTATACTTTGGAAGCAATCTAAGTGTGGTAGATTGGACTTGCTTAATTCGGAGCTTTTCGGTATTATATGATTGCCCGGTGAGTTATATAGTTAATTGTTACATATTGATTTGAACATATATACTTTCATATGAATGTTTTGGTCTTGAATGGAGTCACACGAACTTGATTTGTCTTTGATTCCGTCTCTTGAGTCGATTCCATATTACTATCTCGGTACATAGGTCTGCTTTCCGGATCCGGACTTGTTTGTTTTGTTACTTGAGTTGTACGCCATAGTACGGGTACTACTTCGTGTGGTACGCCGGAAGCTTATGGCGAAGTCAAGATCCCAGGTTGGACGGGTGAGACTTTCTGCTGTTGTGAATACTCATTGCACAAAAAGGAGGAAGAGTAATGAGTAGGGAGCCTTGGCACATACCCGGTAGAGGAAGGCGGGCAGTGCGAGGTTTCCCATAATGTATGATTTCGACTCGGACTTTGGCATGAGCCCGAAAGGTGAAGGACGGGGGGATGCATTGTCCTCGTTATGTATACCGATTCGATCTCTTGGTTCTTGATATTTATTGGTATTCTAACATTGCTGAATACCTTTGGTTGTTGATGCTGTCTCCTTGTTGTATTGAGCATCAATGGTATGGTATACTATGGTGATTTGAATTTGGAATCCTATGATCTTAGCATCCGGTACGTAATTGTTCACTCGGTTTCTTGTAAGTCTCGGTTTGCATCGGGATGATGTCTTGAACTCTTTTATTGATAAAAGCTTATTATGTATGTTTACAATCATGTGCGATATTGTTATGTAATATTTAACTATTTAACTCACTAAGCGTTGGTTTACCATTTAAGTGGCAACCTCTCTCAGTTAAGAAGACGGACAAAAAGAAAGATTCCGTTGTTTGACTTGAAGATTTATCGGGGAACTTGAAGATATCGATCTTGCTTTTGGGTAAATATTAGCTTATATATATATATATATATATATATATATATATATATACTCTTGTCCCGTATTCTTTTGGCTACATAATTTGGGTTGTAAGTAAATATTTGTTATATCCGGTTTGGAATCATGTTTTGGGTGGTTTTATCACTAAAATAGAACGGATATTTCGATGTTTTTCTAGAAATTAATATCCCATATTTTGAGGTTAATTAATGTTATGCCCAGATTTGTTGTTTCAAAGTGTTAGCCTCTAGTTCTTCATAATCTTTGGACCATTGAATTGTCTCTGGACCATTGCATGGGCTCTGGACCATTGAATTGTCTCTGGTTCAACCATTGCCTCTGGTTCAACCATTGCCTCTGGTTCAACCATTGCCTCTGGTTCAACCATTGTCTCTGGTTCAACCATTGCCTCTGGTCCTTCATAGTCTCGCCTCTGGTTCAACCATTG
>NW_020201230.1:0-5701 GCF_001531365.2 Cynara cardunculus var. scolymus | reverse complement strand
AGCAGCTTTATCAGATTTTCCATCCTTGGCCCCGATTGCTTTGACAAAACTTTTGGGATAATTTAGGATCAATTTTGGTCCTAATAATCAGTAAATTATATTTTATTGGAGATTTTATAAAATTGGTAATTTGGGGTTTGCTCAAGCCTGAGGTTACACCTATCTACTGTTACTTTTGAAAAGAAATGAAAACAAACTCTTGTTGCCGGTAATGTGTCGGCTTGCTCCATTTTCCAAGTACCAAGTGTTGTCAAAATTTCCATCAAAAGCAAATAATAAGGGTTCAAAATTTTCATCTTTATTTTTACGCATAAAACCAAATTCACATTTTTTAGGATATTTAAGCCAAAATTAGTTTACCTTAATTATGTCTTGGTTTGTGACACTAGGTAGATTCAATATAAGGATTGTTACCTTTGTAGAGGTACCTCATTGTCTTTGAGAATCATGAGATGATCTCTGCTTCTCATCATTTTTCATCTCTTTTGATTTTGGATGATTGTGTGAAAGAGTTCCACTTTTTCTTTCATCATGTCCTTAATTACTACCACGACCTCCCGTGAAAGTAATTTTAGATTTCAAAGCTTGATCATGGAAAGTACAAGGATTTCTATGGAAAGTTATTGATTTATGTGCTTCAAATCTTTCTTGTGAACTTTCCAACACCACTGATGGAAGATCTTGTGATTCTTCTATAGCTAATACCACATAATCAAATTTAGCGTGTAGGTACGAAGAACTTTTTCAATGACTCTTTGTGTCTCAGTAAATTCTCCATTTGATGCCATTTTGTTTACAAGAGAGGTAACTCTCGTAAAATATTCAGAATTATTTTTCATCATCTCTCATTTCCAAATTCTCAAATTTTACTCATAATGATTGCATATAATTTTGTTTTAACTTGATGTTGACCAGAATAAGTCCTTTCTTGAACTTGCCATGCTTCATGTCAAATGTTTGTCTTGGAAATCCCTTCATAAMCTGGGATTTCAATTGTTTGATAGATTGAGAAAAGAGCTTTCATATCCTTTTTTTATACTCTTTAAAAGAACTTTTWGTGCCTCGGTCAATTGAGATTCATCTTCGGGAGGATTTATACCTTCTTCAATGACAATCCATATGTCTAGAGATTCAACACACAACTTCATTAGATTGCTCCCATAATCAAACTTCTCTCCGTTAAAAGAGGCATAGTTATGGTTGTGACTTTTTTCGGGTAAGCATTTTGGTAAATAGTCCTTAAAATGCAATTAATTGATTTCAAAGCGTATGTATTTACTATTTGAAATGAAATGTTACATCAAAACAGATGCAAACAATTAATTAATTTACAACAAACAAATTTTGTTTGGAAAAGCAAACAGAGATTACAAATGGCACACAAGGATCATGTACCATGAAAATATTAAAGAAGGACAATGCATAAATCATATTTAATATTTCAACTAGTAGTGTATCTGTGCAATGTGGCAGGAGCTGTAAATGTAAACGATTTTGAAGCTTTGGTGGTTTTGTTTGAGGAGATTTTAAGGATGATATATTTACACTTAGGAGGTCGTTTACCTAAATGCTTACCGCTAAGATTTAAGAATATATCTTACTTTACTGGRTAAGATTGTAGTCCATCAAAATGGTATCATATGTAACAATTTACCATGTAAGCCCTTACCGAGTAAAACCCWCMATCTTTACCGAGTCGTCACTCTCACTTACCAAGTAAGAATCTACGTCCTTATCGTCACTTTTACTGGGTAAGACTCTTCATCTTTCTCATAACACTTATCGGATAAGACTCCATCTTTATCACTCTTATCGGTAAGATTATCGGTCCTTGTAATGTTCATTCGGTAAGGTAAATGATATGGTAAATGTTTATCAGGTAAACGTTTAGTAAATGACCCCTTAAGATTTACATATTGATACGTTTTCAATAAATAAGAGTTATGGTTCTAATTGTAGCCGATCAACGAAAAATTGTTAAAATGAAATAATATTTAAACAGGTAACATTTCCGGCAATCAAAATGGATTGGTAATTACTTGGTACGCGCTTACCAGATAAGAGTCACGACCCTCATTTACGGGTAAGACTCTCGATCATTGTCTTCTCTCTTACCGCGTAAAATTCTCGATTCTTGTTATGTATGCTCAAGCGGTAAGGTAATTGACTTGGTAAACGTTTATTCATAAGTGTTTGGTAAACGATCCCTTAGACAAAACTATAAATATCATCACCAAAGCAATATAAAATAAAATGATCATAAAATGGAGCGCATATCTATCATCCCAAAACCCACCTCAAGGAACATTACAGCTTCCGGGTGAAACACAGTTAATCTAGAGCATAAAGCCCTGCCAACCCAATCCACATTGCATGCTACACAATTCTAACTTCCAGTTATCCAACACCTGTAGGTTCAGTTAATGAAATTCTTTCCACAAGACTTGCACTATTTATGATCAATTTGCAAAAACCTAAACATTTCATGTATGTTCATCCTTCATATCATATCAAAACCCCAACTTTTAAATATAATTGTTCTTTGACCTTCTAAAAGAAAGTCAATTGTTTGATTCTAAATAAGAGCTGCAGAAACCTAATGAAAGATTACAAGAATAGGTCTTGTGGGGGGTGTATATATATATGTGTGTGTGTGTATATATATATATGTGTGTGTATGTGTGTGTGTGAAGATTCAAATGAGATACGTAAAATATTTGAACCTGATATATTGAAAGAAGAAAGCTGTTACAATCTGAATAAGCAACAACTACTCACATCAACTCTCACAATTTTATCAATACATCTAACAAAGCTAGCTCTACAATAGTACAATGTAAGAAAGCGAATCAGAATAGCAATTCCCAAATTTATCATGTTCGCGGTATCAAATTGTACATCATGTTGGGAAATTTATCATGCAAGAAAATCTGAAAGGATCTTCACTACCATCCCTACAAACTGCACTATGTTGCTTGTTTGGTATCCAAATCCTCTCAGAAAAGGGCCTTCATGTACTGTAAACTTCTAGAGAGAATGTTATTGAACTTGGAAACCATTGGTATTTCAACTAAGTTCAGTCCCAGGGTGCACACCAWCCTCTAGGAGGCATGAAAAGATTACTCACTTTTACAAGACGAGGATCCTTTGAGAGCTCGAGACAAGAGTCCATGTGTTTCTTCAAGTCTAAGGGACCGTTTACCTAAATACTTACCCGGTAAGCACTTAACGGTAAAATTCAACACTATCGCTTACTTATCGGTAAGATTTTATTCACTAAAACCCATCGTATGCAACAATTTATCCCGGTAAGCGCTAACCATGGTAAGAGTCCTCGTGCTCACTTATCGGGTAAGACTCTTGATTCTTGCATTCGCTCATACCGGGTAAGATTTTTAGTCATTGTCATATTCATCCGATAAAGTAAAGTGACTTGATAAGCACTTAACCGAGTAAGCATTTGGTAAACGGCACCTAAGTCTAGGTACTCAAAGACCAAATACAGACGTTTGTCATTGTGCACGACATCATGTAACCTGTCACCAAACATATATCATTCAATAAATAATCTATTGGCAATAGATATACTAAAAAAACACATGATGTATGAACTTTTATCAGTTTAAGTTACATCTATAATAAATTATCTAATCCTAAGCAAATTTTTTGAATTAAGAACAGACACAGGTTTTGGTTGGGAGAAGGTAAGGAAGGCTGGAGAGTGCCAAGAGCAGATACTGGCTATCCCAGTACCAAGTCTCGAGTGTCCTCTTTTAATTTAAACTAAGGGGCCATTTATCTAAATGCTTACCCGGTAAGTGCACTTTAGGAGTCAACACTATAATTTATTTTATTGGGTAAGATTGTAGTACATCAAAACATATCCTATGCAACAATATACCAGGTAAGCGCTTACCCGGGTAAGAGTCGTCACCCTCACTTACCAGGTAACACTCTCCATCCTTATCATCACTCTTACCGGGTAAGATTCTTGGCCCTTGCCATGTTCATCCGATGAGGAAAATTATCCGGTAAGTGTTAACGGTAAAATTTAACACTATTATTTACTTACCAGGTAAGATTTTAGTCCATCAAAATGATATTGTATGCAACAATTCACCCGGTAAGCGCTTACCGTGGTAAGAGTCATCGTTCTCACTTACCGGGTAAGACTCATAGTCCTTGTCTCGCTCTTACCGGGTAAGATTCTTAGTTCTCACCATATTCATCCAGTAAGGTAATGTGACTTGGTAAGCATTTACCCGGGTAAGTGTTTGGTAAACGGCCCCTAAGACTTCATAACTTGAAACTTCAAACATCCATGTTTCGGGAGGACATATACATGTTTTTTTTATCTTAGTAGAGGTTTAAGGTATACTGACATCCACAATTACAGAACAGAGTCACAGATCGTTGAAAAGCTATATGAAGCTTCATCTATATAATCGAGTAAAACTAATAGAAACATTGGTTCTCATTTTAAGTTCTTCTTTAATATGACACAAAATTTGACTTCTAAGCATTAAAATCCAATTGTCTATCTACGCAAGCAATAAACTTACTTATTGCAGAAGTAGAATTCCAGTCTTAACAATTGCAAACATTAATTGCAATGTTCTTTCTTTTGAGAATAGTGGAGAATGAAAGCCATTCAGATAGAAAGCAAACAGGAATGATGGAGCCTAGAAAAGAAATGTTGGAGAGTGAAGCATATATAGATTGAAAGGAAACATTGCCAGATCAAATTATCAGATGGCCTTTTTCAATGATAGATTTTTACACAATAATAGAGAAAGAAATTGGAGGTCTTACATAGGGCCACTAATCCAATCACAAATAAAAGATTTAATAGACCTTGGGTTTTGGCTACTTATTGCGGTAAAATTACATATTTAAAAACAAGCATCCTAATTTCCACTCCATTCCTTGTAAGTCATATATATAAGAGCATGCACCATCTATTGAAACACAAATATCAGAGGCCWAGATGCCAAATAAAATAGCTGGTTATTGCTCAATTAAATTCATACAATTTCCATTATTTGAGGCAAAAAGCAAATCATGCTTAACAACAAAAGAAGGTTGATGTATATCTAAAATATGCATCTGTTTTAAACTCAATATACCTCAAAGTATTCAATGAACCTACTTCAATTGCAATCTAGTGATCATAAGATCATACGTCCACCATTTTTCAAGARGATTAACTGTAACAACAAAGAATAAATGGTAAATTAATAACAATAATATACATTAAAAAAGACGATCATACATTCATAAGAAGGAACTATTTATAACAAAAAAAATACAAATACTTAATCATACATCCATCCAAACCATAGCAGGCACTATTAATATGGGTTTATTGCAAGCAAATGATGTTACAGAACABGTTGATTGAATGATATGCTATCACTGACCAAATGGAAAAAATATAAGTCCCCTAGTAATTGTCTATCTTTGATTGCATCAAGTATCTACACACAATTTTTAACATCAGCCTTCCCAACAACAAGTGGTAAGAATTATGACCTTTGTTCTTTGTGGGGATGTAGAAAAGCTCAAAAACWAGTAAGAACAATGTGCCCGAACCATCAACTGAAACCCTCATCGAGAGGATCAAACGTCATCTTGGAGGCCTCAAACTTGTATTTAAGGCTGATGTGTAAAGGTTTTATGTAGTATAGAATAGTTGTACCTT
>NW_020201229.1:67777-77995 GCF_001531365.2 Cynara cardunculus var. scolymus | reverse complement strand
CGGATAATACACAATTTATACTTTTGACCGGTTTAACAATCCGATCAATACATCACTTTGATCTTTAAAACAATTTACACTATCCGATCACCACTTGACCGGTTTAAACATTATCCGGTCACCTCATGTCCGGTTTACAAATATCCGGACAAGGCACAACCGGTTTAAGTATCCGGATTACAATCCGGTCACCACTTAGCCGGTTTACATAAATATCATCATAAAAATATCTCTAAACACATAATAATTAGATCTAAATGCTTTTCCAATTTGTATGAAGCAATTTATATTCAAAGCTCAAATACACTCACCTTTTAGAATTGAATATCAAAGCTTTTGTAGATTTCTTCTCCTTGCTRCAATTCAACTTCTTCAGAGAGTTGTTTGAGAATTGTAATATGTGTTTTTGTGTGTGTTTCTTTCCCCCAAAAACTTTATATACATACATATGAACAAGGGTTTGAGAGGCGRCTAATAGCCGACCCCTCTACCTCTTTACAATATATATATTTTTTAAATAAACCTACACACACACACCATATACTTACATATATCATATATATATATATATAATTAAAACCAAAATAATAAACCAGACTATTACATAGTGCTTTGGACAGATCCCTGAGGTCGGCTCTGGTGGCAAATTCCATGCTTGATGATGAAGCGGGTGGTGGCACGGAGGTGGTGGTGGATGTAGATGGAGGAATAGGAAGGTTGGCAATGAGATTTCTCACCTCTGCAGTGAAGGAGGAGAAGGATTCATCGAAGGATGGGCCTGCAGAGGGAGGTGGAGGTGGAGAAGGTTGGGGTATGTTGGCAAGTATTGTGGCTGGGAGTTGGGTTAGGGTGGTTTGTATGGTGGCCATTTAGTTAGTGAGGGAGGCTAGGATTTCATCGAGTGATGAAGTTGTTTGAGGTGGGGTTGGTTGAGGGATTTGGGAGATTATGGTGGCTGGTAGGGCGTTGAGGGTTTGGAAGATGGTGTTTATCTGGGTGTTTATGGAGGCTAGGGTCTCATCGGTCGCAGTTGCCTGGGCCGTAAGGGTGGCGATGAAGTGAATGAGGAGTTGATTTCTTTGGATGGCAAGGGAGGAGGAGGTGTTGTGGTGTTGGGTTACGGTTTGTTGCAGCATTTGGAGACGGGTTGTATTGTCTCGGGTTTGGGTTGTAAGGGTGGCAAGGGATTGTTGAAGGGTGGTGATATCGATGGATGGTGGRTTTTCAACAATCCCTTGGATGATGAGTTTTAGTTCTTCCAAGGACCGCTGAACTGAGTCAACAAAGGCTTGGAACTCAGCCTTTGTGACCAGATTGGCCACGGGGGTAACCCTTGCAGCAACGGATGCTGCAGGTTGAGCCTCAGCTCCAGAGGCGCCTTCATTGCCATGTGAAAATATAGGTCGTGAAGGACTTCCATCATGTCCTTCATAGCCCTCAAGTGAGGAGCTATCTCCTGATGTTGCGACAACTTCTTCTTCTTCCTCTGCTTTAGAGGCCGGGTAAGAGAAGTAAGTGTGTTTCCCCTTCGCTAGATCAAGTATCGAAGGGGGGTTTTGTGCACGAATGGGAGATCACTCTGAATGATCTTGGGGTTCAGCAATGCCAGAAGCAACACATGCTTCTGGGTGTGTGGGCGGTGGTGTCGAGCCATGAGGCGATGTGGTTCTTATTTCTGCATCGCCTCTCTGTTGGGAGAGGGGCGATGGAAGTTGAGTTTCCTCAGCTAAACATCTCCAGAGGCCTGAAGAATGGTCTCTAGATGGCTGATTTGGGTTTGGTTTGGACTGGGCCATCCTTGTTCAATACCCCTTTGGCCTTGATCGCCAGGGGTAGAGGTGATGGTTGCCCTTTGGGAAGAAGGAAGGGGATTTGTTTGTGAAGGGCCGGGGGATGCACGAGGAATGCCATCATCATTTTTATCATCCGATGAAGATGGCTCCTGTGCTCCCTCACTTGACTGAGGGGACGACTCTATGCGCTCTGGGGTAGCTGCCCTTGGTGCATGGAACAGCATAGAGCATTCGTAAGTTCTTTGAATCTCAGATGTCTTTGGGATGACACTGAGCATGGCTCTGGAGATTGTCCTGTCGATGGTGTAGCCATCCTTTGAGGGTGTATGTCGATGGCCATGCATCTTGAAGAGTGAAGTGAATGGTTCCTCGGCCGGTAGGTTATGTCTCCTCATCGCATCCCCTATGAAGAGAGATAGGAAACGAGGAAACAAAAGTGAAGTCAAGGGCTTGCCGGTGGCCTGGAGCTTGCATTTTTTGACTACCGCTRTGTGGATCTCATTGTATATGAGGAAAGCATATTCAAGAGGGATGTTGAAGAAGAGTCCATACATAATCGTCATTATGTTTATGTTTCCTTGATCCATTGACCCTAGCTTGAAGGTGAGGGCCCTGTTCAATATGGAAAAAAACATATTCCACATTGGTAGCAAAAACTACGTCTTGAAATCGGAGGCGTTGCGAGGTCACGATTGTAACCTAGTATTTCGATGAAGAGGAGGATGTCTGAGGTCGTGGGTTGGTCGGCATATTGGTTAATGTCGAGCTCTTTATGGGTGGGAATGCACAGAACCCTAGAAACTTTCGCCCGGGAGATCTTGAGCAAGCAGATCATGTAATTTGGGGCGTCGATATCCCCCATTATTCCATGGCTGGCAGGGTCGTACTCGCAAGTATGCTAGTATTGTTGGACGTACTTTAGAGGTACGCCATTGTCGGTTAGAGTCAAGCCTGGTAGAAGGATGCAGTTACGGAAGAAATCGATCATTACAGCAAACCTGTCATCGAACAGCGTGGTTTGAAGTTCGATGGCATGATTATTGGGCTTCGTTGGTAGGAACACTATTGTACGGCTGTCGGCGTCGGTGGATTAAACACGGCTATCGTTGTCGTTGGACTCGTGTGATACGGAGGAGGCCATTGTGGATACAGTTGCAGGTAGGTTTGTGTGTCAAAGTCTAGTTGCAGGTTTTAGGAAGCGTAAGGGAGGATTGGAGGTAGAAGAAGGGTATATATATAGGTGGGGGGAGGAGAACATGAAACGGTTTTCTGATTATTATATTTAAATAATCATGAAAGGGGAAGGCATTTGGCAAAAGGTGAGTTGATTTGGGGATCGTGAGCCGTCTTAATTGTACGTGCCATTAATGTTGGAGGACACGTGTCAAGGCGGGGATAGGGAAGGGTAATTTGAAACGGTTCATGGGGAACAGGCTGTATATGGTGTCAGGCGCGTGGGAGGATGACGTATGTATATGGTGTCAGGCGCGTGGGTGGATGACTTTTGGATTATTTGGAGTAATTAAAAATTATTCCAAATAATATCTCTTGAAATGTTAATCCAAAAACAATTATATTTAAAATTCCATCTAATTGTAAGATTAATACTAATTACGAAGTTTTGGTCTTCTAAAAACCCATGTTGTATAGTTCTTAGTCACAAAAGCTGCAATTGAGTATAATCTTTAAAAAWTTTTGCAATTAAAGATGGGTTTTTGAAAAGAAATGTTGTCACGTAACCAGAGGAGCTCTGGTTGAACATAACCTTTTTGATGGGGAACCAGAGGTGCTCTGGTTGAACATAGATGAATGAATTCATCGATGAGATGTTGGATTGTATGATAAATAAGCCTTGGAGGACAAACCAGAGCCTCTGTATAAGCATGGGCAATCCATTATGTAGAACCAAAGGGGTTCTGGTGAAATATACGGTGTATTACTTAGCATTTTAGTGTCCAGAGACTCTGGATAGTAGGACCAGATGCTCATGTATGGAAAATGCATATTTATGTAATCGAGATTCATGATGAATGAATAGCTCCCCCTCAAATGATGCATGTATATAAGATTTGAGTTTTAGAAACTTCTCCTAAAAACAATAACAATGTGGATTGAGGTGACCAGAGGCTCTGGTCTATACAACCAGAAGCTCTAGTTGTGAATGGAGATGAAAGATTGTATGAAATATGTCTAAGTGTGCAAATTGATATGCATATGAATGGGTCTTTGAGACCAGAGGGCTTTGGTTTCAAAGACCATGAATCCAGAGGCTCTAGTTGCAAAAGTGATGATAATAAGTAAGAGAATATGGTT
This sequence comes from Cynara cardunculus var. scolymus, assembly GCF_001531365.2. Classification (NCBI taxonomy): domain Eukaryota; kingdom Viridiplantae; phylum Streptophyta; class Magnoliopsida; order Asterales; family Asteraceae; genus Cynara; species Cynara cardunculus. The sequence goes on along the minus strand of NW_020201229.1, from coordinate 73,889 downwards.
AAGTGTATGTGAAGGAGTATAGTGAATGGGACTTTGAGACCAGAAAGCTCTGGTTCCAAAGGCTTTGAATCCAGAGGCTCTAGTCTTTAGAACCAGAGGCTCTGGTTGCAAAGAGTATGAATCTAAAGATTATGAATCCAGAGGCTCTGGTCTTTAGAACCAAAGGCTCTGGTTGTCTTGTATATGCTATTTAAAGATGAATGATAGGAGAATTTAGCATGCCAAGTCTTATTTTAAAACTAGAGGTCTCTGGTTGCAAAGAACTTGGAAACCAGAGGCTCTGGTCTTTAGATCCAGACGCTCTGGTTAAGGATGTTATGCGATGAAGTCCAAAAGGGCTCTGGTCTCAAAGGATTAGAATCCAGAGGCTCAGGTCTATAGGACCAGAGGCTCTGGTTTCAAAGAGTGAGAATTCAAAGGCTCTGGTCTATAGAATCAGAGGCTCTAGTTGCGAAGGGAATACTTATTGAATAAAAGCTAAGTATTTGCTTTGGACCAGAGGTCTTTGGTTCTAAAGGCGATGAAAAACTTTGAGCTATATTAAAAGGTTGCTTCATGGCCAGAGGCTCTGGTCTTTAGAACCAGAGACGCTGGTTTGCAGTACTTATTGATTATGGCTTATTGTTATGTATCACTTGTAGGCATAACCATGAGATATTGAGAATTTCTGGTTTAAGAACTTTTATTGCCTTTAAGTGGTGAGATTCAGCATACCCATCTTGCTGACTAGGAATAAAAATATTTTCTCATCAAGAGCTTTTGTGAAAATGTCAGCAAGTTGAATCTCAGTGGGAACAAAGTACATTTCTATATTACCTTTTTCAACATTGTCTTTCAGAAAATGGTACCTTACATCGATGTGCTTGGTCTTGGAATGCTACACTGGGTTTGTAGAGATTGCTATAGCAGTCTTAGAGTCACAGAGGATAGGAATTTTGTCATAATGGAATCCATAGTCCTTAAGCTGAGTCTTCATCCAGAGAACTTGTGAACAACAACTGGCAGCAGCAACGCATTTTGCTTCTACTGTAGAGGTTGAGACACAGTTTTGTTTTCTGGATGTCTAACTTACCAGCTTGTCTCCCAAGAGTTGACAACTTCCAGACGTGATCTTTCTATCAAGCTTACAACCTGCATGATCTGCATCTATGTAGGTGATTAGATCAAAGCCAGAGTTCTTTGGATACCAGAGACCCAATGAGGGAGTTCCCTTGAGGTATCTAAAGATCCTCTTGATTGCAGAGAGATGAGATTCTTTAGGATTTGATTGATATCTTTCACAAAGACATGTAGCAAATATAATGTCTGGTCTATTAGCAGTTAGATACAGGAGTGATCCAATCATGCTTCTGTAGTTTGTTACATCCACAGATTTGCCTGATGGATCAACAAATAACTTAGCTCCTGTAGCCATAGGTGTTCTCACCGATGATGAATTTGAGAGAGAATATTTCTTCAGAAGGTCAGTCACATATTTGGACTGATTGATGAATATTCCTTCTGAAGTTTGTTTTATTTGAAGACCRAGGAAGAAACTTAGTTCTCCCATCATACTCATCTTAAATTTGCTTTTCATCAACTCTGAGAATTTTTCGCATGCTTTGCATTTGTAGAACCATACGATGTCGTCTACATATATTTGAACAAGTAATATGTCACCTTTGTGCTTTYTGAGAAAGAGGGTTGTATCGATTGTACCTTTTTCAAATCCATTGTTGATGAGAAAGGTGGATAGTGTTTCATACTAGGCCTTGGGTGCTTGCTTCAGCCCATAGAGAGCTTTGTCCAGAAAGTTGACATAATCTGGATGTTTTGGATCTTCAAACCCAAGGGCTGCTGCACGTATACTTCTTCTTGAAGTTTGCCATTTAGGAAGGCAAACTTGACATCCATCTGATAAACCTTTCGCCTTTGTGAGCTGCATAGGCTAGGAATATCCGGATGGCCTCAAGTCTTGCGACGGGAGCAAATGTTTCATCGTAGCCAATCCCTTCTTCCTGGCAGTAGCCCTTGGCAACAAGCCTGGCTTTGTTTCTTATGACTATGCCATCTTCGTCCTTCTTGTTTCGGAAGACCCATTTGGTTCCTATGGCCGTCTTTCCTTTGGGTAGAGGCATAAGGGACCATACTTTGTTTCTTTCAAACTGGAGTAATTCTTCTTGCATCGCGTCTATCCAGTTTGGGTCTTGTAGGGCTTTTGAATTTTTTTTTGTTCTATCATGCTCAGAAAGCTGGCGAAGAGACATTCATTGGCAGTGGCAGATCTCGTCTTGACACCAGACGTTGGATCACCAATGATTTGGTGGTGTGGGTGATCTTTTGTCCATTTGGTGCTTGATTGGGGTTCTGGAGCAACAAGATGCAGTTCTTCATTGATTGATGGGACTGCTTGCTCCCCCTCGAAGAGATCATCTCCAGAGTTAGACTCTGGTTCTTGATCTTGATCTGAAGACATAGAAGAAGTAGAAGGTGAAGTAACATGAGTTTCAGTAAGAGGTCAACCTTTAGCATTGGAGACTTCATGTTCTTCATCAGTTCTGGAAGTGGATTTTGAAGTTGATGCATGTCCAGGGATTCCTTCTTCGTCGAAGATGTCTTCAAATAATGGAGCTAACTCTGATTCATTGGGTTTGGCGAGTGATGAATCAGATGCTCTCCTTTGAAGTCCGAGTTCTGAACTATTGTGTGCAGAAGTCATTGGTGTGGAATCATCAAAGGACACATTGATGCTTTCGATGACAATTCTTGTCCTTTTGATGTAGACTCTGTAGGCCTTGGCAGTTTGAGAATAGCCCAGAAATATCCCTTCATCAGCTTTCTTGTTGAACTTGCCAAGATATTCTCTATCGTTGAATACAAATCATTCGCACCCAAAGACATGAAAATATTTGACATTTGGTCTTATTTGGTTGATGAGCTCATAGGGTGTCTTCTGGTGCCTCTTGTTGATGATAGATCGGTTCTGGGTGAAGCAGGCAGTGTAAATAGCTTCAGCCCAGAATGTGATGGGTAATTCCGATGAAGCAAGCATGGTCCTTGCTACTTCCACGAGGGTTCTGTTCCTTCTTTCCACCACTCCATTCTGTTGTGGAGTTCTAGCTGCTGAGATTTGTGTAATGCCTTTACTGATGACGTATTCATTGATTCTGGCATTTTTAAATTCAGTTCCATTGTCGCTTCTAACCTTTATTASTTTTCGTTGTAGAAGGACTTGGAGCCTTTTCATCACTCCAATGAGTAGGTCAGGAACATCTGATTTCTTCTTTACAAATTCAACCCAGGTGTATCTTGAGTATTCATCAACCAGTACTAACATGGACTTCTTTCCAGAGAGACTTTGAGTTGATATTGGCCCATAGAGATCTATATGTACCATGTCCAAGGGCTTGGTGCAGGAGGTTTCTGACTTGGTTTTATGTGAGACCCTTCTTAGCTTTCCCATCTCACATGCTGAGCAAAGATGATCATTTTCAAATTTGAGATCCGGAATTCCCTTGACCAGCTTTTGTGTGGCTAGTTTACGTAGTGCATCAAAGTTGAGATGCGAGAACTTTTGATGCCATAGCCAATTTTCATCGCTCTTATGAGATACAAGACAGAGGGTGTCTTGTCCCATAGAGGATTCAAAATCTAGAAGATAGAGATTTCCTTCTCTCTTTGCCTTGATGATTGTTTAACCGGGCTTTGTTTCTATGATACAGAAACCTTTGCGGAACCTGACTTTAAGACCCTTGTCGCAGTACTGGCTTATGCTTAGTAAGTTGTGCTTCAAACCTTCAACATAAGCCACTTTGCTGATGGAAATGTTTCCTTTGATGAGAGTGCCGTATCCCTTGATTGTACCCTTGCTGTTGTCTCCAAAAGTCACAGAGCCTCAAAATTTTTCGTTGAAGAAGGACAGCTGACTTYTATCACCAGTCATGTGCCTGGAGCAACCTGAATCCATGTACCATGGTTGCACATGCTGGTCCTGCAAGACAAATTAAGGGGTTTTAGGTACCCATTTCTTAATAGGTCCACGTTTGTTAGTAGGGGGTACCACTCTCTTTTCATTACCCTTAGCCTTTGCAGGCTTGGGTTTATTAGTATTTCCCTTGCCCTTGGATTTGGGCTTTTTCACGTTTTCATTGGTTTTAACTTTGTATCAATAAACGTGTTGGGAGAATATGCAGTGATATGTCATCATGTGATTCCTCAGGTTTTGTAAAATAGTTAAGCATTGACAGTTATGATGCTTTGGGTATGTATGTCTAACGTTCTTTTTATTCGATGGAAACGAAGAAGTAAATGCAGGAGATGTAAATCCTGTCCCAGCATCGGTTGTTTTTACAAACTTCCTATCTAGTTCAGATTTTTTATTTGAAGGGTCTTTGTCTTTACTTCTTTTCTCCTGAGGAAGGACTGCTTTTCTTCAGCCGAATGAGAGGAAAAGTGGTGGTTAGTTTTCTCAGAGGTAGGCCACTTCTGTTTTTTTTCACGAGTAAATTAAATGAACTTAGAAGTTATGCTAGGACCTTCTGATTTATCGTTGGCATATTTAATATCTCTCAGTTTTCCTTTTTCTTTGTCCGAAGATTTCATCGATGTAGGAATACCAGATCTCATTGGGGATTTGAAGTTTTGAGGCTTCTTATTCTCAATGATCTTTGGTGATTCACAGATTATCTCTTCTTTGGATTCGGAATCGAGAAAGTCTCTTGTTGATTTCTCGAAATCAAAATTAGCATGGATGTTTTTGGGAGGTGTGGGTTCAGAGGTTGATGCTTTAGATTGATCTGTTTGAGGTTTCATCGATTCTGACTTGGATGAACTTCCGGTTTTACTCGGATGGTTCATTGACTCATCAGCTGATGGTTCCTCATTAGGATTATCCTTTTCATCAACAGTACTTGCTGATGAAGTGGAATTGACACCCAGAGACTCTGATTTGACCATAGGGTTTCCATCGGTCTCTGATTTGGAGGTGTCATTCCTTTCATCAGAATTCTTACATGTACTGCTCTCGTACACCACATTTTCAAAATCCTGTCTTAAAACGATAATTTTTCCATTGACTTTAACTCTTTTAAAATTTTCTTTTGGTTTCGAGATAAAGTCGGGTTTCTGAATGCATCCAAGTTTGAAAGTGGATTCAAGGGTGGATTTCTTTGATTCGTTGAAGGCGTCCAATTCATTGAATCCAATCCCTTGAGTGTCCGTTTGACTGTTTAACTATTCATAAACATCTTGGGCATCTTTGTACTTCTTCATCAGAAGTTCATTGGTTTGAAGCTTCTGGTGAAGGATCTCCCTTTCCTTTTGAAAGAAATCTTTAAGAGCAACTGAGTTTAGTCTCTCTACCTCGGATTCTTTTAGGGCCTTAGTTTTCTTTTCTAAGTCCTTAGTTATTCGTTTGTTTAGTTCCAGAAGTTTTTCTTCCTCTGATTTCTTAAGAGTCGTGATGCGAGTCTTTTCCTTAGCAAGTTCGGCTTTTTCTTCGGTTAGAAGATCAGTCTCTCTTTTGTAGAAACTTGCTTCTTTTTCTGCTTTTAGTCTTTCAGATTTTTCAAATTTTAATTTCTCTTTCAATTTAAAGAAATCCTCTGAAAGTTTTATTACCCTTAACTCTAGCTAAGATGGAGCAGAGTTGGTTTCATTGGAAGTAGACTCACATACTTGATTATCATAGTCGGAGGTGGGTTTTGTAATGGATGTGGCCATCAGACAGATGAGTGCTTTATATTCTTCATCGGATGAAGAGTCGGATACCCAATTTTCTTTCTCAGCCATTAGGCTTCACTCTATTCGATTATACTTGTACTTATTCTTGTAATAATCGGCATCCTTTATCAATCGTCCTCTGTACTCTTTTGAAAAATGACCAATTTTTCCGCATCTGAAGCAGCGAAGGTCATTTTTCTTTCCGTTTATGTCTTCTTTCTTGTCCTCCCTTCTGTCCTCTCTCTCTTCTCTTTCTTCTCTTCTATCTTCCCTCTGATAGAATTTCGATGGTTTCTTCTCATGGTATGACTRGTACTTCTCCTTCTTGAAGTCTCTTCGTTCATGGGGTCTCTTGATGAACTTCTTTTGGAACTGTCTTGTAATCAAGGCTAGAGACTTAGCAAAGGATTTG
>NW_020201229.1:60538-67692 GCF_001531365.2 Cynara cardunculus var. scolymus | reverse complement strand
AAAGGCTTTGATATCATCATCTGATTCAGATGACTCGTCTTCAGATTCCGATTCTACCACCATTGCTTTCTTTCCTTTCTTCTTGTGATCTCTGGTGGGGGTCCTTGATACTTCCTTTTCATCAGCAGCAAGAGCCAGAGGTCCACTGATGGATACTTTCTTCTTCATTATGTCATTCTCTTGTGCTGCAAGCGTTCCATATACATCATGAAGTGACCAGCCGTCTAGGTCCTGATTAGCTTGAAGGGACATTGACAGCTGAGTCCATTCATCGCCAAGACTTTTTAGGAACAAAACATTGTTTTCTTCCTTCGTTCTGGTGATATCATTTCGACGACATTGATTAATCATTGTGTTGAAACGATCATAGGTCTTCTGTATTGGTTCATCAGGAAGAGCTTTGAAGTTGGTGTATTCGTTGAGACATTGTGCTCTACGATTCTTCTTTGTTTTAGCTCCTCCTTCCAATTGGCTCGCAAGTTCATCCCACAATTCTTTTGCTGTGGAGCTTGCATCAAGGGATTGAAAAATTTCATTGGGAATGGCCATGATGATTAGTCGCTTGACTTTCTTGTCAGTTTCCACACGCTCAATATCGTCTTCATCCCAGTTTTTCTCATCCTTGGGCATGTAATATGCAAGAATTTCTGCTGTGGTATTTGTTCCTGGGACTCTTGGGACAAGAGTCTGTGGAACGTAAGGACCCTCCATTACAGATCGTAGGAGGTTTTTGTCCATTCCTTCCAAGAAGTTTACCATCCTTATTCTCCATTGTGGGTACTCTTCTCGTTGAAGAGTTGGAGGCTTGGTGAGGGAACCAACACTATATGCGGAATTCCAGTTGGCCATCAAGATTTTTGAAGAGAGAAAATTTACGTTTTTGGTGAAGATATTTCGTGAAAAACGTGAATTGAGAGATTTTGGATGATCGTTTGATTGGAAAAACAATCAATTGGCTCTGATACTAATTGTTGATCCCAGATCTCTCAATAACACTAATAATCAAGCTAATAATAACCAAATTATAGTGTTTTAATGAACAAAAATGATGAACACTCAATAACAATGTATGAACGTCCAAAGAACAATCTTGAGTGCCAATGATTTCACTTTATTCAATATAAAAATGTAAAAGCAGTGTTAATTACAATAGGCCTAATCACTTATTTATACTAGCGATAAGAAGATAACTATCTAGCCAATCTTCTAGGAAAGATAATGTTTATCTAAAGAATGGATAAGCTATAAATCAAGATAAACTTGAAATCCAACTGTCGATTTGTTATCTCCAGCTGTCTTCTATGGGATGTTAATTCAACCTCATTATCATATCTTCATCGTATGCCTCTGGTTGAACTGTTGAAGAAAATTCTAAGTGTTGTTGACCAGAGGGGTGATGAAGATGCTCTTTCCATCGCATCTCTGATCGATTCATCGACCCTCTGGTTGTTCTCCAAACTTGGTCAATTCTGCCCCAATATCTTCATCGGTCTTCTGGTTCTTCATCACTTATTGTTCTTCATTACTTTTACACTTATGAATTATGGGGTCTAACACAGACAATTTCTTTGAAATATCCAAAAACTTACCTTCTAATTCTTTCTCTAGCTTATCAAACACTTTTCTTTCTTTCTCAAACTTCTTTCTCTCTCCATCTGAACTTCCCTTATCATTCTCTGAAGCTGTGTCAAGCCATTTCTTTTTCTCAGTAAGCTCTTTAGCAATTGCTGCATTCTTCTTGGTAGTGTTTTTCTTTTCAAGAGCAAACAGTCTCTTCTCTTCATGTAATGCTTTCTTTTTCTGTTAAGCACTATCAAACAATTCCAAATTCTTGCTCAGCCATTTTTCTTTAAACTCTTTCTTTTCTTTATCAACCTTGGCTCGTTTCAAGATGATAAGTTGTTCAAAATCAGAAATTTGCTTTAAAAGCATTTTGGTATTCAGCTCCAAAGAGTTTATCTTATTTTCATAAGATATTTGAAACACCCTATACTTAGATTTAAAAAGAATTTTTGGCAAAAATTCGGCATGACCCATTCGAAAAGTCGTGTTTTGCCATTTTTTTTACCTGTAAACATTTGCAAAAGTAATGATTGTAAAATAACTGACCATACAAAAGCTATGATTACTAACTAGTCTTTATAAAGACGACTATTTACAAGGTATGAAACTTTCATATTCTTCTAAAAATACATTTTCCCAAACTAGATTAAGCTTCCAAAAGTCCCAAGCATTGCATCATCCTATGAACTTACCTGCTAGCCTTATAATAACCAAGAATGTTGCTAGCACAATCACTTGAACCAGTTCCTGAGATGCACGTCGACAAACAAAACAAATCAGGCTACAGCCTGGTGAATTCAAGAGTTTTCACAATACAATATTTCAAGTAATCTATACTATCAAACAAAAATGCATGACTTACATATGCTTGATGTGATGTGTCAAATAAATGTTAAGTTCAACCAAAATACTATAAGTTAGCAGTCAATCAATATTTACAAAGTTCTATGAATACCACACAGTATGGGGGTGACCCATAACAACCGGAATCAGTGGAGGAGCACTACCCAGCAGTCCACTTATCCGTTAGGCTAATTTCGGTATAATCACCATTGTGCAATGTGTCCACCTGACACTATACCTATTAGCCGAGTACCTGGTGCATATATCCATACACGGTACTCCATTACATTACCAATGGGAGCAACCCATTTACTATAAAAGGAGCGACCCCAATACAAACGTAACAAAGGGGGTGACCCTAAGTCGCCAAATCCGGATCTACCATTCTCATGTCAGTGAGTAAATATATAAATCACAATGCCCCATTTATACAACGTAAGATTTTCCTCCTTTGGATACAAAACATGTTTATTTTATTATTTTTATAAAAAAATACATATCATCTTTCCAAGTCACCAAAGTATTTCCTACCTACTTTATCAAAGAAACAATGCATTCTTAACATGTATAAAGTCACTTTGTATAAACATCAATACCTTCATTTCATAACATCATTTAAAAGCATGCATTTTCTACTTTAATCACTAAAACACGTCCAACAAAATAATTTATGTAAAGGTAATTACGTTTGACGTGTACCCCATTAAAAGCTACTTGAAACTCTCCTTAGCCTATTTAGTTGAGATCCTGTCGTGCCCAACTTGCTTATCTGTCGTGCTACCTAAACAATCCACACGTACGGTTCTCACATCAATACAAACATCCTAACAAAAGATTTAGACAACTTACTTATCTTAATATACACACCGACAAGAACCACTCAAAAAAATAGACTTTGAACCTTCTCATACATGGGTTTAAAAGAAACAAAACTTTTATTTGAGTCTAAAATGGACAGCTGTGCAAAAATCCATTTTTTTGACCTATTTAGAGCCCTAACTACCTCATGATCAATTGTAGAAGACTTCATAACAGTTCCATATTGATATTACACGTYTAAATCCGAGTTACGAGTGATTTTATACAATTTTTACAATTTTCWGCMCCAAAATAACTTAGTCYGGTGACTTGCTCATATTTCACCCGAGGCTCTAGVCTCACATTCTAACCCCCAAAATATGHTTATHATACACATTGAAATATGCTTATAAGGTTCACACATTCATTTATGCACTCACAACCTAACTAATGCATAAATTTTCATATATTCTTTTCCACAAACAATCTGTAAAAATCTGTATTGATCTTCTTYATCAATAWAWRTTTTTTAAAAGTGAAAGAAGTTGTGTTTGTATTCATCCCCCTTTCTACAAACTGTTACCTATAAACTCTTGTAGATCCGGCTAGGACCAACACAAGATAATGATTAAAACATGTTAAAACCACTATCATGTGTTCATATCATCATGAACCATAATATATTCAGTATACCATACATGCATATATTTCATGTGTCGATTCTCAGTAGACGATATAAATGAAGAGAGTTGGAGATTATGTTTTGAATCAAGCTAGATTAGATATTTTAATTAGCACTGATTATGTTATATTTTTTATGATTCTGTAAATATATAATGAATTATGTTCAACATGATATGTATGTTCAAAAAAATTAATTAATATATTTATTACTTGTTGTTCGAGACATAACTTAAAATAGATTACGTCATGACATTTGTCAAAAAAACAAGACGTAACAACTAATTTACATAGTAATTGTTTACATTTATACTATTTTTTATTATTAGTATTATAATATTTTTTATTATTAGTATTATAATCTGGATGATATCCATGAAGTAGAACACAAAACTAGTTTCGAAGCCGTAAATCTTGAACATAAATATATAAATCCATAAGTGAATTTGATCATGGTGTTATGTTTTATTGACTGAACTTAAATTCTCCGAGTAACATACATGATTTACTCATTAAACTCAACATTTAGGTCAACGGTATCAAATCTAACAGTTCCATGTGGTTCTAGAGTCGATGATGTCTGAGATTGTCTTTGTTGGCTACCAAACATCTGGAGACACCCATGATTTAGAGGTCCATCTAGAACGACTACCTCCCGATATGTTTCTTGATAGTTACTTAATGTCAAACGTTTAGTCGTTGTATTTCTTTTTATGGTTTTATAAATTTGTCTGGTTTCCGTTCAAAAAAAAAAGTAACCACATGCCAAATGGATGCAATTTGTACAATGTTGATGTCTTGCAACAGCGATGGTATGACTGCAAGGTAAGCCGAAAACTTGCCGTTGCTGACATTCATAAGTAAAACTACTGTAATCGACCTTTGCATTTCTACAGTGATCCTGAACCTCATATCGACCATAACCTATCTCATTTACAGTCCATGTTGCAGACTTGCCAGCTCTTGTCTGAATCTTGGCATGCGCCCATTGTGTGAGTGTATGATTTATTTGCTCTACTAGAAATGTATTAACTGTGTTACCATCTCAAAAAATAACAAACATATATATAAATTAAAATTTTGTGAGTATATTAACCAATTTTAACCCGACGAATAGAATACCACTGTTGTTCGTAAGTCTAACAATTGGTAACTTACGTGCAATACGAGATAGTGCATTCATTGATTCCTCACTATTTGAACTCATAATATTGTAGCGTACACCTAGAAAATAGGCCATTGACCACCTCTCTAGGCCAACTCCTCCATCAATTGAACTCTGACAGATACACGGTATCGTAGACTTTCCATCATTCGTTCAAACTCCTGCACCATATACACATTGCATGCGTTCCGAAATGTTTTTTTTATTAAATTTAATTTGTTTTCCCTGGTTTTTACGTTCATCTCCAGATGGCGAAAACATAGAGCATGATGGGCCCTTGGTAACATGGTGGTAATTGCTTGGTTTATAGAAGTAGTCCTACCAGACATAAACACCAAGCCTTCCACATTTCCGATACATTCCTTCAACATAGACAAAAACCAACTCTACACCTCCCCATTCTCAGACCTACTTATATATATAGTTATATGTATCGTGCAACCAAGCGCAACGAATCAAATATCAAAACGTCCTCTCTCATCTATATTTATTTTGGTGACGATACCTAGATATGGAGCTCCATATTATAGAAAAATGTAGGGAGTGGGGTTAAAGACTCCTCAGGGCTACCCTCACCATGTTTAGTGCATTACATTTTGCATGCCAAGGTTGTGGGTACCATTTAGTAATTTTGTACTGGTCATTTATGTCGTGCACAATGTCATGTGGCAGAAATACCCTGCTAGTAATTAGAAATTTACCTTTCAGTATATGGCCCAATACCTTTTTGTTTGCTTGACGATGACGGGGATGCATTTGGGTTTTTGTATAAGTGTACACATCCTCCAACTTTTTTTTGATTAACATGGATATCCAACCCACTATGCGAGCCGACTAATCTCAGGGCGACCATCTGCTTTGCARATAGCCGGGAGTCGCCGCATTTGAACCTCCGTGGCCACAAGGAGATTTTTATTCCTCCTTTGATTTGAACCTGAGACCTCCAAGTACTTTTGACCTTTGGAGCCAAGCTCAAACCAATCAGGCACCACCCTTGTGGTTCACATCCTCCAACTTTTGTACATGAAGCATCTTGCTTTTTTCTACGGAGGCCGACATGATATGCCAACCAAATTCTATCGCACACATAAAGCCTCATATATGGTTTTTGAAGATTTGTTTATTTTAAACTCGAAACCCTTTTCAAGGAACTTCATTATGAGGTTTATGATCATTCCTTCTTTCATATTAAATAACTGACCCACAACTATTCTTCCACTTCATTATAAGATATGGGTTGGTTGGGCGTGACAGAGGGCTCTATGGTTGGAAGGGGAGGAACATATAAAAAAAATCATTTATCCTACCAAATAACTTATTAGGAGTTCTTGTTTTTTTTCTACATTTCTTCATCTTTATCTTCACCCAATTCTGATAAATCAATATCAAATATACCCAATGTGAAAATATGGGCCCCGTCATCATCAACTCCAACAAAACATCCTTCTTTTTCTACTACTTATTGTGTCTCCTGAACATACTTGGGGCAATAGTCACTAAGACCATATGTATGCTCTGGGAAAAACTTGGGGTCATAGTAGCGCTCGTATTAAGACTCAGACCCGTGCTGAGGAACATACATTCCTTGAGTCTGATATTGATCTTGCGTTTGAGAGTAGTCATACATTCTTGGATTAAAACTACCCCCGACATCGTTTTTAGTGTTGGAACTACCATCAACATCGCCTCCRCCATACATCGAAAGATCGACATACACATAAAGTGTAGACGGTTTATTTGGCTCAACAACGAATTCCATGAAACCACGAACATCGTTATCGTCAGCTAACTAATAAATTGAACCATCATACTTATATGTTAACCTGATTATACCAACAGAAACTGTTGATAACAAATTTTCTCTGCACATAACTGACCAAGCTTTGATGTATAATGTTTGCGCGCAATTGTACAACATGGTGCATCCTTTCACCAGAACAAATTTACTCCCACTCATCGTTTGTGTAACAACCCACAAATTTCCACATACAGATAATCCACATGATATAACTCATAACACAGAATGTAATATTGTTTACAAAATACGGACTTAACAAAAACTTTCTTCAATACATTTGGGAACAACTAAATTTTAACATTTCTA
>NW_020201229.1:55850-59718 GCF_001531365.2 Cynara cardunculus var. scolymus | reverse complement strand
TTTACCAGTTTACTTTCTCTCAATTTGACTTTTGCTCTCAAGAAATTCAACAACTTTTACCCTTCATATGCACTTGCTATTTATAGCAAGTGCATAAACCGCCTTTCCATATACAATTCCACACTCACACACATACACATTCCTAACACACATATAGATATATATATATATATATACATATTATTATATATATATATATATATATTCCAAAATCTTAAATCAAAACTTGTAACCCGAATATTACGGTTTGCTTTCACGTATTGACCACCAACGCGAAGATGTAACTTAGTTTTTTCAGGTTCGAAACTCATTTTCAGAGAAATTGAAGAAAGAAAGCTATATAACGAACAAAGATAGAAATTAAGCTGATATTCTTTCCCTGTATACCTCCATCGTTCCTTCACCGCTATTTTATAGATCAGATGAATTAACTTCATCCAACCAACCATCAATCAATTACTGGAAAATTGTACTATTATTGTACAATTTCCATCGATGAACTGAGTTTGTTGGAAAAAATAGTGCACTCCCGCAATTAAACATGTCTGGAAATTGTGAATAATAATATTTTTTTCAAAAATTGCGGAGGTCAAATGGTCAAAATTGCGCACGTAAGACTTGGTCTATAAAGTATTTGTTGGGGTTTCTCCTGAGCCGACACGTGTCAGGTCTGCAAAAAGCCATGTCCATAATTGCGGACCTTGGTAGAAAGTGTCAATATTTTAAAACTCAGGGGTAGATCCGCAATTGCAGTCCTTAATATTGCAGATGTGGGTCAAATCTAATTTTTTTTGTCGTTTAGCCAGGTCCGCAATTGTGGACCAAGTAACATTTTGGCATTTCTCGAAGAAAAATGGCTAAGAGGTGAAACTGTCAGTCAAAAATGTCTATTTTAATTATTTCCCCTTTTAAAAAATATATCAACTTAAATTACATGAAATATTTGTTTTTTCAAWACACAAAAAAGTATTAGTATTTAACGAGTTCTGTTTTTTTATTTTCATTCATTTATGTTTCTTATATTTAAGTAATTTTTTCAACATATCATTGAAATGATTTTACATTATTATTTAGTTTTGTTTACCAACTAATTTTTATTAAATATGATTAGTTTATTAAATATCTTCTTATTATCGACAAACAAGTAGCTTTTCATTTTACTAACTTTTCAACTAACAACTTTTATCAGCTAGTTGTCAAACATAGCAGTAGCAAAATGTGGCTGAATATAAAAATACTTAGGCCATGTTTGTTTTTTTTTTTTTTTTCAAATTTTCTCTTAATCACCTCTTTAAGTCTGAATCGTTTAAACATTTCCATTTTCATATTGTTTGTTTTTTTCTTCAAAATTTGAGCTTAAATGATGTTTTTCTTCCTCTGAATTTTTAAGTGATAAACCTATCACTTAATACATATTAAATCAACTCTTTCTCGTCGGTGGCCCATCTTACAATGATCCACGATTCTCCTCACGACCAACACAATACATAATCAAAATTTGAAGGCGACGAAGAAGATCATCATCTCCTGCTAATATTTCAACCTCCTCTTCTACGAATCTCATGATAAAATTGTAATCGATGGATTAGATTTAGCTTCTATAATACAGCTGATTTCAACTTCACCCACCATAAGGAAAACTGAAATCTCGGATTTTCAAAGAAATCCCACAAACATGAGATTAAGAGTACTTGATAAGGATTTGTTTATAATAATGTTTCAAAATATGTTTAAAACACTTGTTTTGGAATACTCAATTAGTAAAAAAGTAATATACTTATTTATAATATTTTTTTTATAAATATCTAAAAAGAATGAAATTCAATTTCATTCTAAGARCATCCCCAACCATGTCAACAAAAAAAGGGGTTGATATCCCCACCYCYTGCATCACTTTCTACCCCCACTCTCACTCACATCACCCCTCCCCCTCAAATACCTCACACATTGAATTCATTTTCAAAATTTTAAATTTTAAATTTACACTTTGTACCCCTATAATTAGTTAATTATTTTATTTTACGTCCCTTCCTTTTAAATTTTCATTTTATACTCTGATCAAATTAACATACATAATCGTATATCAATTAAAATATGTTTAAAAAATACGTTTTAATTTTAAAAGGTTACACCATTATAATCGTCTCGTCAATACCTTCGAAATGAGTTCAATATTGAATATTTTTTGACTTAATTATATTATTATATATTATATACTATGAAAAAATATTTCTAATATTTACACTTATAGTTATTTATTTAATTTATAATACATCATTTGTTTTTTCAATTTTCGTTTCACATCATTATCACATTAAAATACATAATTTTATGTTAACTAAAATACGTTTTAACATGTCACGTTAAATTCTATCTCATATACATCAAGTAATATGTCACATTATAAACAATAATATCGACATTTAGTACAAAATACGTTAGGAAAATACGTTTTAACATGTGTACCCGTTTACATAATTGTAAAAATAATCTGATTTGAAATAAAGTAAAGTTACTGATTTGAAATAAAGTAAAGTTATTGATTTGAAATAAAGTAAAGTTATTGATTTGAAATAAAGTAAAAAAAATCGATATATATATCGAACGAAGGAATCGTTCATTCGATATTTCACAAAGTTATATAACTCTCTCATTCTTCTTCAATATATAACTCTCTCATTCTTCATTATACATCAAATATGGGAGAAGATTTGACAACACCAAAAAATTTCACCAACGAGGTACAATATTATGTTAATTGATATTTAAGTTTATTAATACTTACTTGTACAAATGAAAGTTATAATTTTTTTTCCAAGTGTTCAATTCTCACGAAGAAATAACTGAGTGGGTTCACAAGGTGGGACGTTCAGTTGGTTGTGTTGTTGTTATGAAAAGATCAAAGGCAAAGCCAAATGGCAAATGTCTATAAAGTCGTGTTTATGTGTGAACACGGCGGAGTTTACAAAAATAAAACAACTCTCATTCGTCATACGGGAACACAATAGTTTGGATGCCCATTTGAGTTGATAGCACTATTTTTGGCTAAACATAGTTGGTGGATGTTGACGGTGGTATGCGATGCACATAATCATGTTCTTGCACAATATATGGAGGGTCATGCATATGCAATGCGGCTGAATGTAACTGAAGCTCAACTAGTTGAAGATCTATCAGCCCAACATGTCAAGACACGATATAACTTATCCACGTTAAAGGGTAGACATACTGGAAATGCATCTACGTCAAGAACAATATACATTGAACAACAAAAGATTAAAACAACAAACGATGCAAGAAGACCACAAATGCAGGTTGTTGATTTTTTTGTTAACAAAAATTATGATTTTGAGACTCGTGTTAATGACGAAACAAATGAGTTGGAAGATTTATTCTTCATTCATCCAAGATCATTTGAGCTTTGGCATGCATTCCCACAAGTGGTGGTCATCGATGCCACATTTAAAACAAATAGGTACCTTAAAATGCATGTCTATTATGTTAATGTCAATATTATTATATTTTTAACATTATTATTTTCTTTAACATATTATTTTGTTAATTTATTATTCAGGTACGACATGCCTTTTCTTGAGATAGTTGGTGTAACATCGACCAACCTGACATTTTGCATAATATTTGTTTTCATGCATCAAGAAAAGATATCAAATTATACTTGGGCATTAGATTGTCTAAAGTCCAAAATATGCGATAACTTTTACCTAGGTTTAACAACCCACAAATTTCCACATACATATAATCCACATGATATTACTCATAACACAGAATGTAATATTGTTTACAAAATACGGACTTAACAAAAACTTTCTTCAATACATTTGGGAACAACTAAATTTTAACATTTCTA